>NC_041217.1:28342497-28391110 GCF_002837175.3 Physeter macrocephalus
TGGCTCACGGGCCCAGCCGCTCCGCGGCATGTGGGATCTTCCCGGACCGGAGCACGAACCCGCGTCCCCTGCATCGGCAGGCAGACTCTCAACCACTGCGCCACCAGGGAAGCCCTCCAAAATAGTTTTTTAAAATCAAGGGTTATAGGGGAGTGATCAAGGTTACCAGTGAAGAGGAATCTTCATTAATTTAGAAGCTGATGGTCTCATGATTGACTACCTATTAGCTTGATGCTGAACAAGGAATCTGAGCCTGTTGGTGAAAAGATACACAATTTTTTTTTCAGGTCATCCAGCACTGTTTAGCCTCGTAAGATGAAATTTGCAAAAGATAACTGAATAATAAGAAAGAGTAATGTAATTTATTCCCCACTGTAATTTACTCCACACTCTTAAGAAGGCAGGGCATGGACACACTGCCTTTTCACTCCATCATTCTCCTGATATGTACTAGGGGCCATTAACCTAGGTAAGAAGATGAATTACTAGAGATGATTATGCATGCCTTCAGCAGCCCATGAAAGGTACCCGAGAACAATAAAGATATCTGATGACCTGTCAGGGAGATGCTTATGGAAATGAGAACATCATGATTACACTTCTGCTTGTTCATCTAAAGGCTATCATGATATATAGATGGAAAAATTTCACTTGCTCAGTAGCATCACAAATAAGAAGCTGGTTTCAGATTAGGATATGCTAGAAAGGAAAATTTATGACCAAATTCCTAGTTCAGCAGTAAAAGAGGACAATAATGGACATAAATCAGCATCCAAGCTTATTTACTTTGAAAACAATAATTTCATTAGATGACAGTTCTTACCGCTCTTCTGAAATTATAGTATTTGGCACTAAAAATTATTTGTAATCTCGGAAGTAAAATATATTATAAATATATGTATCATCAGCATCTTTCTGCTCTTAAATAATAAATGATATTTCTGACTGGAATTCAACAACCTTCAAGGTATCCATGAGAATTAAGACAAAAAGAGGATGAGGCAACTGATATCAAGCCATACAGCAAACTCCTTTTGGGAGCAGGAACTCAATTCGGTTATTCTGAAGCCCAGCCTCTTCCTCTCATGGCAATACAGTGACACTGTTAAGAGCAGGGCCTTGGCTTCAGAGGGAATTCCATCCACTAAATAACACACATGTGGCCTTAACCACAGACATAATCTCCCTGGGCCTCAGTCTTACCATCTGCAAAATAAGCATGATAATAGTACCTTTCTCAGAAAGTTATTGTGAGGATTCAAATGAGATAATGTGTATAAGTTCTTCACATAGTGCCTGGCAGGTAATTAAAGGCTTACAAAACAGAAACAGAGTCACAGACATAGAAAACAAACTTATGGTTACCAGGAGGGTAAGGGGGGGGAGGGATAAATTAGGAGATTGGGATTGACATATACACACTACTATATATAAAACAGGTAACTAATAAGGACCTACTGTATAGCACAGGCAACTCTACTCAGTACTCTGTAATGGCCTATATGGCAAAGGAATCTACAAAAGGATGGATAACTGATTCACTTTGCTGTACACCTGAAACTGACACAACATTGTAAATCAACTATACTCCAATAAAAATCTTAAAACAAACAAACAAAACAACAGTTATTATTAGAAGAGACATTCATTGTCTATCTGATATCTCCACTTGGATCTCAAACGTAGCATGTCCAAAAATGAACTCTTCACTCTCAAATGTGTTTCCCTCAGTCTTCCCTGATTCAGTACGTTGCAACTCCATTCTTTATGTTGCTCGGGTCAGAAATCTTGGAGGTGTCCTTGAAGCCATTTTTTTTTTTCCTCCTATACCATAGACCTCATCAGCAAATCCTAGCAGGTCTACCTTCAAAATGTATTTATAATGCAACTACTTCTCACTACCTCCAGCTACCCCCTAGTCCAAGCCTTCCCTAACCTGGATCACAGATCTAGCTTCCTAACTAACCTCCAGCTTTCTCCCTTTTCCCTCTTACAGTCTGTTCTCTACACAGGAGTCAGAGAAATCAGACTATTTCACCCTTCTGCTCAAAACTCCCCATGGTGTCTCTTCTCATTCAGAGTAAAAGCCCAAGTCCTTACAGTAGCCTGCAAGTCTCCCTGTGATGTTGCCCCACCTACCCCCTGCCCTCCGTCTTCCATTAGCACTCATTGCTCATTCCTCTCTAACCACACTGGCTTCCCTGCTGTTCCTAAGGCAGGATAAGCTCCTTTCCAAATTCAAAGCTTTCGAACTTGCTCTTCCCTCTGTGCAGGATGTATCTCCCCCAGATATTCCCGTATCCCACTCTAGCACTTCATACAAATGTCAGAGAGGGCTTCCCTGGCCCCTTATCTGAAGTAGCAGCTCTCATCACACCCTCCTCTTCTCTGGTTTTTTTTTTTTTTTTTTTTTTTTTTTTGCGGTACACGGGCCTCTCACTGTCGTGGCCTCTCCCGTTGCGGAGCACAGGCTCCGGACGTGCAGGCTCAGCGGCCATGGCTCATGGGCCCAGCCGCTCTGCGGCATGTGGGATCTTCCCGGACCGGGGCACGAACCCGCGTCCCCTGCATCGGCAGGCGGACTCTCAACCACTGTGCCACCAGGGAAGCCCTCTTCTCTGTTCTTATGTTTCTTCAAAATACTCATTACCACATACCATCTTATTATTTGTTTATTTTTCCCCACCAATACCTCCATGATAAAGTCTCTCAAGAGCAGTTTAGTGTGTTTTGTTCATCTCAGTTCATGAAACAGGGCACATTCTATTTGATGACTAAAAGGAAAGATACACAGTGAATGCCTCACCAGAAGAAATAGGTCTGTTCCATGACATTTTATAAGTTCATCCTAAGTAAGATTCTTCAGCAAGACTTAATCAATTACATGACTTGTTTCACTAATAGGAAAACTGAGGCCTAAAGACAAGCCCAAAGTCACATGGTAAGTGTTAGAACCAGGACTCAAACAAGTTCTTCTGCACCAAGTGTCATGCACTTGTCCCTAAAGTCCATGCTTTCTATTGAGTATGGAGCATGCCGTAGTCTCAACTCCATGAATTATAGAAAATGTGCATCAGTTCAGTTCTGGTTCTAACTGGCTGACTAAGGATTTTAAGGGAAAAGACTTTATATGCTGTACAGTTTATTTACAACCTTTTACTTTGGTTTTAGAATAAATAAGATAAACTATTGTAAATGATAAAACAGCTAACAGTTGAGAGTCTAAGTCCCTAAGAGTGTTAAGTATCTTGCAAGGATTAGCACAGTGAATCCTTACAACCTCCATGTGGGGCAGTACTATGATCCCCATTTTACCGTTGAAGAAACGAAGGTCAGAGGAGGTTAGGTAACTTTAAAAGCTTGCACAGCTAGAAAGTGACGGGCCAGAACCTGAACTAGTAGTCTGCCTGCAGAGCCAACGTTCTGTTGAATCACAAAAGCTGCAGAGGTAACATGTTTGATGAGTTTTATAAGGATTTATCTGCTCTGTAAGTTCATTTTGTTTTGTCCACTTTCCTGAAAATGGAACAGATACATATTATAAATACCATTTTGAAAATTTTTATTACACACTTAAACGTCTTACACTCATTTGCAAAATATATCATTTCTCCTTTTAATTCACAACGCAAAGGTGAAAAAATATCCCTAGAGAAACAATGAGTTTGGCTCTCAACACATCTCAAGACGTCAAATATTTTCATAAAAACCGTACAGAGACACTAAGACTTTGTGCTCTCTTTCTCAGACATCCATTGATGTCAATAACTGTGATGATCTTAAATAAGCCAAGTAGTTATGGTATGCCTCAAGAGTTTCTCATGAAAGTGCCACAGAACAATACTGAAGAGAGGAAGTGCCACGACATGAAACATGTTGGTAAGTAGGTCACCAAGTTGTCATGGGTCAAGAGGCATTCCTTATGGCTCTTCCAGAACTTACAATTCTAGGGACCACTGAAAATGCAGAGAAATGCAAGTTTAGAGACATCCCGGAGTCTAGGTGACATATAATACTTTCCAAAGAGTGTTGAGTAAGGGGACTATTTATTTCAATGGCAACAGCAAATTATATGATTCAAGAAGCACTTACATTTTCTTAAATTCCTAAAAGGGGAAAAAATGATTTATTGGCAGTGCATCATTTAAGGTAAGGGTTTTTTGTCTAAACTCTTATCTTAAATATTATTTAAATACACAATGGCCCAAATGTGATCCTATGAAAACTGGTGCATCATAGAGGGAGAAGGAGCTGGAGGAAGGAAAACACCCGGGGGAAGGAATATTCTGGAACAAAACGGTCAGTACAGACTCAAGACATCCTCTTAAATTTGGCTATAGAATCCACAGTGGGAGCCAAGAAGAGAAAATGGGAGAAAAGAAAATGAAGCCCACCATTTAGTTCTTTTAATTGCTCTCCACTGTGCTACCTACTGGCTGAAAGAAAGGGGTGATCATGTTAAGTACTAGGGTTCCACATGTTTCTATTCCTTTAAGACAAAATCCAGAAGAGATGAGAATAGTGTAGCATTTCTTTATGAGCTTAAACATTCAACAGAGGGAAATACAGGGGGGAAGAATGATCTCAGGGCTTCTTTTATTTGGGATCATGAGGGAGGAAGTCAAGTATGAGCCAGTCTGTCTGCCCACCTGTGCCTGCAATTCTTCAGTAGCAAGAGGAAGCTGTACTTAAGTTTTAAACCTGGGGCTGAACAAGACATCAGACTGAAAGAAGAAACTTGCCATTTTCAGGATTTTATGTATAACTCTGAATTATAGTATATTCTACTATGGACTGGAAACTTAAAGTTAGAGATTTTGGTTTGGTTTGGTTTGGTTTGACTGAAATACCATGGACTATGAAAAGAGCTCTGTCCCAGGAGTGTGGGGACCTGAGTTCCAGTCCCACATCTGCCATTACTAGCTATGCAGATAGGAGCAACTCAGTCTCTCAGATCACAATAAAGTGATTGGGTTAGTTGTTTATCTCTAAGGTCCCTTGCAGTTCTGTGAATCTTTATTCAAGAGCAGGAGCCTAAAAGAATTATGTGAGCCATAAACATGAGTCTCAAATGTAATTTGAAGTTTCCTAGTAGCAGGTTAAAATTTTTAAATGGATTGGATTAATTTTACTTTATATTTAATGTATTTTATTTATACATGTATTTAACTCAGAAGGACCAAAACAGTATCACTTCAATATGTAATTGCTATTAAATAATATTACTAAGATATTTTACATTCTTTCCTTTGTACTAAGTCTTCAAAACCCGATGTGTATTTTATACTTGCATTATATCTTTATTTGGACTAGCCGTATTTCAAGTACTCAATAGTCAAGTTTAGAGGGCTTGAGCTTTTCTTACCTAAAGATAAAGATATAGCTTATCTTCAAAGTGAGATTACATTTAAAGTAGAAAAGCTATTCATTAAAATGTTAGCATCAACATATTGAAGAGATGTAAGGGAAGATGTGATCAACAAAGGACTTTTGATGGTACTTGCCAAATGGAAAGATACAGAAGGAAGCTGTGTCATGTGGAAATTCAAGGGTTAAACAGAAATGATGTATGCCACCTCCAGGCCTAATAAAATGTTTGCACCTAATTCACCTATGTCCCTCTTCTCTTATCTAGACATATGCAGGTGTTCCATTAAGGTCTATGTGGCCATAAGAATAATGGAGTCACCAGATCAGGGGTTCCTAATTTGGGGTCTATGGATGTTTACGGGATCTTCAGATAGAATTCAGGGAGTCCAAAAGTTGAATGAGGGTAAATAACATCTTTATTTTTATTAACTTTCAACTTAAATTCAGCATTTCCTTCAATTATGAATGTAGGCAAACCACAGTAGAATTTAACAGTACTTGTGACCTCATCCTCAACAGAGATCACAGATGTCTTCTTAGCACATTTCATTAACTGCATATCATACAATAGCCCTTCATCAAAGTGACAGCAGTTATTAGACCCACCACGAGACCTTGTCACTGACTGCATTAATAAAGAAGCACATATATTATTATGTCACAGATTTTAAATGTATTTCGATAACTGTATTTCAATAAAATTGGTTTCTTTTGTAAGCCTGTGTATTTTTTTTAATTTAAAAATATTTTTCTGAGAAGGGGTCCATAGGTTTCACCAGACTACCAAAAGGCTCCATGGCACAATGCACTAGAGGGAAAGACTCTGGGTCCTTGAATGACCCCAACCCCCTTCTCTATCCCACACCAAATCACACTGGATTGGGTAATGAGTGAGAAATAAATCGTTATCATGTCAAGCCACTGAGATTCGAGGAATGTTAGTTTCAGCAGTTAGCCCACTCTAATGTACAACTGAAATGTGGCTTCAGGCCAATGCCAACTAGTTACAACTGTGACCAGACTCCAAACACTGAAGAGACAGGCGCTGGCAGTTACAAGCTGGTAAACTGGGTCTCAAAAAAAAAAAAAAAAAAAAAAAAAAAAGGACACTCCCCCGCCCCCGGCTGATTGATTGATTGATTTTTGGCTGCTTGGGTCTTCGTTGCTGTGTGCAGGCTTCCTCTACTTGCAGCGAGCGGGGGCTATTCTTTGTTGCGGTGCGCAGGCTTCTCATTGCAGGGGCTTCTCTTGTTGCAGAGCACGGGCTCTAGGCATGCGGGCTTCAGTAGCTGTGGCGCATGGGCTTAGTTGCTCCATGGCATGTGGGCTCTTCCTGGACCAGGGCTCAAACCCATGTCCCCTACATTGGCAGGCAGATTCTTAACCACTGCGCCACCAGGAAAGTCCCCCCATGGCTGATTTAAAACTACCAATATGATGTCACTGAACTCTGAATTAGGAAGGATGCCCAGCCAGCGTGAGTTGACTCCTGGAACATCACTGGGACTACTCTCCCTATGATATTTCCTAGAAGGGTGTCTTGCTATCACCCTCCCCTGGTTGGAGGGGAGAGGTGTGTGCAGAATCTTGAGAATAGTTGTTTAAAGGCTCCTGTTTAAATCATCGTATCTGACTTTTTCATGATGAATAAATAAAGCAGAATACCTTAGATACAGTAATTTGTACATTCAACAAGCTGTTGAAAAGAATCTAATTACTACTAATTACAATACTAGAGTGTCCCAACAAATTATAATGCCATTGCTTCTGTAGAGGCATTGTGTTTAAACACTCTGAAACATTAATTAGTCTACAGAACAAATGTGGGAGATAGGTATTATTCAGCAGTGTCTGAAAGCCAATTATTTACTCTGGAAAAGCCTGATGCTGTTCTTGATAGTAAAAAAAATTGATTATCATAATAGTAGGATTGAGAAATTCCAGAATTATATGACCTTCATTTCTGACCTTCCTTTATTTCACTGGGCATTACTGCTGTCCCCATTTTACATATGAGAAACTGAACACTGCCAGTTGACAGATCCAAAATCTACAGAGAATCCAGCTTCAGATTCAGCAAGTCCTCAGGAGATTATCATGCCTATTTTTCAAATTTGAAAGCTCCATTTATGAGTCTTTTGTGCCTTACTTCCCAAATATAAGTATTTTCTTTTATAATGAAGAAGTTGTTTAAAGGCACCATTTTATTAGAGTTAATTTAAAGTGACCTACTATGTCTGCTTTCACCTATTTGTAAATTCCCTACTATGTTTTGCTAACATTTAGACAAACTTTACTTTCTGGATTAAGCTATTTATAATCTCATCCACTAAAAATATTCACTTCAAAAAAATAGTCAAATCATTTGGGGTTAAGATATGGAATCAAGGGTTTAGTAAATGTTTCAAGGGATAAATTACTGGCTTATCTCATTTAAAGTTAATAAGTGACTGTTCAAATCTTATCAAGTTGATGCTCCTTTCCATCAGAAAGGAGCTATGTGGACAAGAAAAAGCTATGTGGACAAGATTTGTAATTTCTGGAAGAACATTTGATATTCCATTGTTTATTCTCTGAGAAATTTACTTGCCTGGAGCATAGTAGGCACTCGATAAATATTAGTGTTTAATGTTGTTATTATTATTATCATTCCTCAGACCAGGAGTTATCATTTTTAGTTAAGAATTGACATCCCAGTTGATATGCACAGGTCTTAGTTATGCTCTAAAATTATCTGCTTTAAATTTAAATAGTACAATATATGTATATGTATAGCTGATTCACTTTGTTATAAAGCAGAAACTAACACACACACAAAAAAGTTAATAAATCAAAAAAAGTTAATAAACATAAAAAAATTTTAATAGTACATTTCAATTAATGTTACTAATTTAATCCTTATTTACAATGAAACCATTTAAAATATTTATACTCCAGATATTACACAATATTATTACCATTGCTAGTAAAATTTACCTTTATTCTAACTCTAAGCCTACATCTGTTTTGTTTAGGCCATTATTCAGACATACCTAACTAACTCACTCAGCATGACTTACATAGGAAATAATTTTTAAAACAAACATGTTCACTCGAAATTGGGAAAACTTCTGAGTTCTTTTGAGCTAATCATAGAAATTGTCACTTGCCCTATGTTAGCCCCAGAGGTAATGGTACATGACCACTACTAACAGTGTCCTTTTCTAAAGAACATCCACAATTTCCCTTCATTTCTGAGTTGATCCTGCTCATCTGTCCCGGTCCCAGACCAGCGCCATCTCAGCAGTTCTTCATGAAGATCTGCTCTGCTCCTCTCCCAAATCTATTGAGAATGTTGGTAGCAGGTAGTACAGCTACAATCTCCAACAGATGTTCCAACAGACTTCAAAAACACAGTATTCATATTGTTCTTTCCTAGAGACTGGAGACAAGAATTATTATTTCTCTCTTCCATTTCTCTCCTCGTGTTCATGTTTTCCTCTACTTTAGGAAATGGAACATATTTATAAAAACTGTCTTAACATCCTTGTCTGCTAATTTCATCTTGTCTGTAATTCCTAAATCCATTCTATTGATGGATTTTTTTCCTTTGAGTTATGACTATTTTCCTGCTTCTTCATTTGCCTGGTAATCTTTGATCAGATTCTGGGTATTGTGAATTTTACATTGTTGAACGTATATTTTATTGTATTCCTATAAAGAATGTTGGACTTTGTTCAGGCATGCAGTTAAGTTACTTAGGATCAGTCTGATCCTTTTGAGGCTTGCTTTTACATTTTTAATTAGACAGGTCCAGACCAGTGTTAACGTCTAGGGCTAATTTCTGTTCACTACTACAATGCCCTATGTAACAGAAGGTCTTTCTGTTTCATTTTGTTGTTGTTGTTGTTGTTTTAAGGTCTTTCTGTTTTGGATGATGGGAATGTAAACTATTCCCAGCCCTGGATGAGCGCCAGGAATTGACTCTATAAAACCAGATACACATGATCTTCTATTCTAGAAAATGGTCTTGTATTATTTTTTTGCTAATTTCCTCCTCTTCATTTTCTTTGTTCTTTATTTCCTAGGACTTCTGTGAGTCAGATATTGAAATTTTTGGATTGACCCTTGAATTTTTCCATTATTGACTCTTCTATTTTCCATATTTCGATCTTTTTGTTCTATTTTCTCCAAGATTTTCTCAACTTTGTTTTCCAGAGCAACGATTGGATTTGTAAATTTCTTGATCATTAGATTTTTAATTTCCAAGAGATATTTCTTATTCTATTATTGTTGTTTCTTCATTGCATCCTGAACTTGTTTTCCAAACTCAATACTTCTCTTATTTTTTAGGATATTCACTATAGTTAAAATTTTTTTTCTCCTTTCATTCATTTATTAAGCAATTATTTATTGGTAACAAACCATATACCAGACACTGATCTCTCAAAACAAAGACTCTGCTCTCGTGAAGGTGAAAGTGCTGATAGGCAGGCAATAAAAAACTAACAAATAAATATATTTTATGTCTGTTAGTAATAAGTGCTATGAGGAATCCCCTCCATCAAAAACCTTTCCCTCTTGCTCACTACATTCCACCCATACCACCCTTTCTTCAATTCCTTCAGGTTCCTTCTCCTCTTCCCTTTCTATACACTGTTCTCTCTACTCAAAATATTCTTCCCCATCCTCCTGAGCATTATATCTTAAGTATATCTCATCTCCTTGCTCTATCACTACCATAAGTTTTCTGTCTCAATACCCTTTTTACTCCAGTCATAACATTTATCAAAACTCGTAATGTTGCTTACTTACCATTTAATAGCCATTCATGCTTCTTCCTTGCCAAGTGAGCCTTATTTTGTTCAGGTGTCCCTACAGCCACGTGCTTCAGTGAGGATAGGGCCCAGCCCCAGGCAGGGGTGAATCTGGATTAGTCTAACCAAATCATGATAATTCCATACTCTTGCCAATGATAACTTAGGAAGGAATGTGTGACCCTGTTCTGATCAGTGGGATATAAAGGCAAGTCTGCTTGTAAGGCATCTGGAGAAGGTTTGTTCTTATAAAGAGACTCACAGAATAGACAGTCCTCTTCTCGGCCTCTGGGACATTGCTTTACTTAAGAACGTGATATCTTTTGCTACTCCAGTCATCTTTCAACCATAGGAGAGCTAGCCCACAGAGAGTAGAAAGATAGAAATAAGCTGACCTTTGATGATATCGCTGAGCCACTAAATTAGTCCTACCTTCATGTTTCTTTATGTTCCCATGAACTCTGCTTGAGAAATCTACTAGATAATGAGCTTCAAACATCAATGAGACATCAACATAAGGACTGATGTATTCAGTAATATTTACTTGGAAAACAAAGATTAAATGAGAAAAAAAGAATATAATATAATGGTTATATGCCCTGACATAGTAAAATCAGAAAATAAAATTGGGGGAGAATTGGGATAGCATATACAAAAATTTTGTTACTAATTCTTAAATCAGCTTGTTCAACAGTTTTCTACAATCATAATTGATGGTGGTAGTATTCACACTATTCTCTGAAATAGTTGTATATATTAAGTGGGATAACATAGATAACAATTTGAGGATATTTAATTCTACCATCTATTGTGCCTTTGAGAAACAAGAAAAAGGAGATAAAAATATAATGTAGGAGATATACCTTTTTTTTTTCACAGTTCTGTCCACTAAAAAGGTCCAGAAACAATGGTCAACCCAGTCATAGCAATGAGTCTCTCTAGGCCCAAACTGTCTTCTTGAATACCATTTTCCACTAAAAGAAACCAGGTATTCTTATAGATGTTGCTTATTCCAAGTATGGAATAGGAAATAAATGTGATGAACCAAGAACATCTTGACCTACTGGAAGGGAAGGAAGCTATCAAATACTACTAGGGTAATTTCAAAAGGACTCAGGAGCCAACTTGAGGAGGCTTTCATTGCCAATGATGGGAAATTTGGGCTTCAACAAAGATAAGAATTACAAAGTAATTCATAAGTTTACAATGATATTTTTTAAGTTAATTGATCACCTTTAGGGGATGACAGGAAACCAACAAATTATCTTGAAAACTGGTAAATAAAATGAAAGGGTAAAGTTTTTATCCTGCCTTTCCTATATGAACTATCATATGAGGCAACCAAATAATAAATAAGGAAAGTATCACTCTATAAAACTATTCCAGCTAATAAGTGAAAACAAAGTGACATAATTAGAATATCACCATTCTTCAATCCCAGTGAATTAATGGGTCCTGGCAATGAGCATCAATAACCGCTAACATCACAAAAAGAGACACAACCAAATGTTAGGTGCCTCCAAATGAAGAACACAGCACCACCTATAGCCTTGACAAAAGTATTAATCCTCAGTCTGATCACATCTCACTATCTCTCTGTCGATTTGTAGAAAATACAGGACAAATGCGTGGAACTGCACCATGAACAAATTCCAGACTGCGGAAAACCCTACATGTCCAATAGCCCAGATCTGTCAACAGATCACTTGCAAGTAAAAGTCAGAGACGTAAGGGAAACCTGTAGATTAAAAGAAACTTAAAAAGATATTTTTATAATGGGCAAGACTAAACTATAGTGTTTAAAAATGCATTGTTGGGTGATAAAACTATAGGAAATATAAGAAAGTCATTACTATAAAATCTAGGATGAGTAATGTGGTCATCTGTTACATTGGCAGCCCCTAACGAACCACAGCTCATGGTATTCATGACTTTGTGGAGTCCCCTCCTCTTGCATCTGAACTGGCCCTGAGACTTGCTTTAACCAATAGAATGTGGCAGAGTAATACTGTGCTGTCCTAAGGCTAAGCCATAAGAAGCTCTGGCAGCTTCTAGAAGCTTTTGCATTCTTGCAAATCCTGACCTAGCATTTTAAAAGTTCAGGACCCTACTGGAAAGACCATGTAGAAAGTCCACGTGGAGAGACAGCTTACCCAAGTTCAGACCAGCCACCAGCCAATCTGCCAGCTGAATGGACTCACAGGACTGACTACTAGGAAATAAGTAGAATCACCCAGTGGAATCCGAGGCAGAGAGCAGAACTGTGAGGAAATAAATAGTTCTTTTAGGAGCGTATTTTTAGGGGTAGTTGTTTTTGGAGAGGTCTAAGGGGTCTAAGATTTGGATGGGGTACATGGAGGCTTCTGGGATGGCTAGTAAAGTTCTTTCCATTTCTTGACCTGGGTGGTGGCTACAGGACATTTACCTTGTAATGATGCACTAAGCTATGCATTTGTTTTGCATGGTTTTGAAGCCTGTGTTTTATTTTTAAATAAAAGAAAAAAAGTCCACATGGTTTGGCATAGAAACTTTTACTCTTTTTCCAAAATTCCTTCAGACTATAGACTTTTTAAATAGCACTTCAAGGCTCCTAGTAAAAAACTATTGATTTATTCTGATCCTATCTACAGCAATATCCAAACAACATCAAGCATAGAAGTATAAACTTCTTTGAGTCTTAGACCTTGCAATTTGCAAAACTGAATTAATTTCTTTCATATATCTAAATCTTTTCTTCTCTCCTGTGAGAAAAAACATGTAGTACCAAAAAAAAAAAAAAAAAAAGAGGCACTTTTATAAGCTGGCCTGCAATTTCTTATTGGCAGCAACTTGCTAGTCTTTTTTAAAAATGAATTTTCCAGTTTCAAAGAAGAAAATGTGTATTGCATTTGGGATTGTGTGTGTGTGTGTGTGTGTGTGTGTGTGTGTGTGTGTGTGTGTGTGTTTTAGTTTGGAACTGTTAGAATTTCAGCCCTCATGTCATATGTTTTACTAAAGTGCTTTTAACAGACTGTGGCAGATGAATTGTGCTCTTTTATTCTTTTGTCTTCCTTTTCATTATTATCCTCACCTCTGACTTCTTTCCATTTCACAAGGCAAACTGTTATATGTACCTTTTTTCTTAAAATGGTGTTAGTTATCTTCACTGACCAAAAATATTAAAATTTCTGATTAGGAGATTAAAATTCACTGTCATAATGCACATTGCATATTTTGTAAAACTTTCACAGTACATTTATTTTAATTAAATTAGAAACTACTGTCACAAATTGTGCTCCTCCTGTTGCACTTTTTACCTGGGAACCCAGTTCAGATCTTTCCAGAGAACAACAGAGTAAAACCATAATCAGTTCAGTAGTCCACAGCAAAAATAAATAAAAATCACTATTGTCATTCTAGGAGTTACTATTACTAAAGCACCCATGATGAAGTGATCCTCTTGTAGCCAGTATCCATAGGCAAAAAAAAGTGTTTCATCAAAACCAGATCTTGATTTAGCATCTGACTCAATGTGTTCATCAAAACATGAATTGGGACCAAAGAGGGAAGATCACTCTTTCTTCCAAAAGCACGGGAGAAAATATTGATTTGTCTCAGCCTAGGGTCTTTATTTTTGATGAATCTAAGAACCTCAATTCACATAAAATTCCCAAAGTCTTGATTTCCATTTGCAAAGACTAAAGGTAGCAGAAAGTAATAATTGCCACCAGAAATTCCTAAACTGCCATAGTTTTCCTAATGCAAAACTCCTGCCAGCTTCATTAGTAGATTGTCATTTTTTAAATTAAAACATAATGTGATCAATATACCTTTGTGCATTACTTACACAAGGCCCTCACCTTCTTCTTTTCTCCTGTCCCTGCTGTTCCCACCTGAGGCACTGCAATTCCTCACTTCTTAGGAGAACCCATTGATTTCTACAAATTAGGAACTGAGACAAATACTAATGGTATAATTCTTACCCACTTCCTACTTTCTTTGGATTAATTTTTCTTGAGGGGGACCTACTAAGGCAGCACTTAGTGTACTGGCTAGAATGCTTTGGGCCATAAATAACAGAAGAAAATTATATTAGTTAGGATAAGTTTGACTGTGGATAACAGAAATAGCACAGATAACACTAGCTTAAGTAAGATAGAAGTTTATTTCTCCCTTATTATGGTCCAGAGGTAAGTAGTCCAAAGCTGGTATGTAAGTTCTACTACATGAAGTCCTCAGGAACCTAGGCTCCTTTGTCCACTTATTCCACTTTGCATGAATTCCTTCTTAAAGGACAAGCCATAGTCCAAGATGGCTGCTCCAGTCACGTTCGCAATCTAGCCAGCAGTATGGAGGACAGGACAAAGAAAGGCACACCCTTTCCCTTTAAGGTCACTTTCTGGGGACTGCATACAGCACTTCTACCTACATCCCACTAGCCAAAACTCAGTTACATGACCTTATCTAGTTGCAAAGGAGGCTGGGAAATATCTTTATTCTAGGAGTTCGTGTGGCCAGCTAACATTTGGAGGTTCTATTATTTTAAAAAGCAAGAGAGAGTTATATTAGGGGGATAACTAGCAGTCTCTACCAGCCCAACTCAAAGAGGACTTAGTATCTATCATAACAAGAAGTACTCAAGGGGCTTCCCTGGTGGCACAGTGGATGAGAGTCCGCCTGCCGATGCAGGGGACACGGGTTCGTGCCCCGGTCTGGGAAGATCCCACATGCCGCAGAGCGGCTGGGCCCGTGAGCCATGGCCGCTGAGCCTGCGCGTCCAGAGCCTGTGCTTCGCAACAGGAGAGGACACAACAGTGAGAGGCCCGCATAACGCAAAAAAAAAAGAAGTACTCAAGAGTAGGGCAGGCAATCAGTGAGGTGTGCTGGGCTCCAGCTTCTCCTCTCTGAGACTGCCTCAGCCTGGCACTGCTCCAGGTGTTGCCTATGTCTTAAGCTAGTGCCCCTCCTACTCATCAAGATAAAAACAGCAGTTCCAGGCATCACATTTCAGATACAACAAAATCCAAAAGAAGGAGAAAAAGAATACATCTCTTCCCTTTGTCTCCTTTTGAAAAGGGAAGAAAGTTTTCTTAGAAGCAGCCAGTAAAGTTCCCTTCAAGCTTCAATGGACAGGGACTTCCCTGTTGGCGCAGTGGTTAAGAATCCACCTGCCAATGCAGGGGACACAGGTTTGATCCCTGGTCCAGGAAGATCCTACATGCCACAGAGCAACTAAGCCCACGTGCCACAACTACTGAAGCCCGCGCGCCTAGAGCCCGTGCTCCACAGCAAGAGAAGCCACCGCAATGAGAAGCCCATGCACCACAACGCAACTAGAGAAAAGCCCACACACAGCAACGAAGACCCAACGCAGCCAATAAAAAAAAAAAGAAGCTTCAGTGGCCAGATTTCATCATAATCCCATGCCTTGTATACAGTTGACCCTTGAACATCAGGGGGGGATGGGTGTGAGGGGCGCCCACCCTCTGCACAGTTGGCCCTCTATATATGCGTTCCTCAGTAACTGCAGTTCTTCCATATCTGTGGTTCCACATGCCCAGATTCAACCAACTGTGGATCATATGGTACTGCAGTATTTACTATTGAAAAAACCCTGCATATAAGTGGACCCATGCAGTTCAAATCCATGTTGTTCAAGGGTCAACTGCAATCACTGACAAGAACACACCACCATGATAGGCATGGACCAACCAGCACCCATCTCTCAGAAACCATAAGTGGGGCTAGCCTCTCTGAAACAGAGGGCTGCCCTAATTGGGGCTCTGTTATGAAAGAGGAATGGGGAGAGGATGCTGGGTTGGCATCTAATAGTGTCTACCACACTCTGTATCCTAAAATTCCATTACAATATACAGTTGACCCTTGAACAACATACGGGTTTGAACTCCGTGGGTCCACTTACTTTTTTTCAATAGTAAATACTACAGCACTACATGATCCACAGTTGGTTGAATCCGTGGATGTGGATCCATGGATAGCAAGGAACTGCAGTTATGGAGGGCCTGCTATAAGTTATACACAGATTTTTGACAGTACAGAGGGTCAGCACCCCTAACCCCCATATTGTTCAAGGGTCAACTGTACTTTTACTAGAGATAAATTGAATTCTAAGATTACATCAGACCAGTTCTTTTGCCCATCTCCTACCAACAAATTACAGCTGAAGAACAAGCAAATGTGTGGACTAATAACTACGCATCTAGGTTGAGTAGACTGCAAACTCCCTATCTTCCATTCACCTGGTCTAGGGAGACTTCACTCCAGACACTATAATCAGCATAAATTTCACATACAGCCACCTAAGTTAACCCTTATGGTATAAATATGAGAAAATTCCTCTGAGAGAAATACATGTTGTTTTTAAGCTGAAACTCATTTCTTACTTTATAAGCATCAGATCACTGATGAGTATTTCAGAGGAAGCCGCTTTACAGGTTAGGTGTGGCTGACAATGCGATAGTAAGTCTAGGAGAACAGTTTTCCTGACTGCTATTTGCTGCTACCAGGCCCAGAGGTGTCCTCCAGCATCCCCCAGCCCACCCCAAGAACCCAAGCATCCCTCAGTTCTCAGCCGCAGCATTGATTTTCCAGTAGTTTTCCAGCCCTCCACAGGACATATGTGAGAGAGTTTTCAAGTTTGTTTTCTTTTGATTCATCAACAATTCAATGGTAATTTTTTAAAGGAAAAAATTATTGCTTTAACAGGAAAACACTGTGTTTTTTGAAGCTGTAGTTCACTTTTAGGCATACCAAAAGTTTAAAAGGAAAAAAACACAGGGCAGAAAAAGAGAAAAGTGCCCTAAATTGACCAGTGATGCCCGGATTTTATGAGCTTTCTTTCTCATTAAAGCAAGATCCTTTTAGGTCACTGTTAAAAGCATTCCTGACGGCTAACAGATGACACTACCCATGTGATTACAAGTTGGTCTTAGTATTGTTTATTAATAGCAACATCTCATCAAGGGAAGTTACTGAAAGACTTCTAGACACATCCCCAAAATGTATTCTGTTGTTAAGAAACATGAGCGCGGTACTAATTTTCACAACTAACATCTTTAGAAATGAAGTAACTTCTTTAACACTTCTGATGCCTCTTTACCTAGAGATTTACCAAATCTTAAGAAATAATGTACTTTCAAAATATCCATGGGGGCTTCCCTGGTGGCGCAGTGGTTGAGAGTCCGCCTGCCGATGCAGGGCACACGGGTTCGTGCCCCGGTCTGGGAAGATCCCACATGCCGCGGAGCGGCTAGGCCCGTGAGCCATGGCCACTGAGCCTGCGCGTCCGGAGCCTGTGCTCCGCAACGGGAGAGGCCACAACAGTGAGAGGCCCACGCACCGCAATTGGCCATCATCAAAAACTCTAGAAACAATAAATGCTGGAGAGGGTGTGGAGAAAAGGGAACCCTCTTGCACTGCTGGTGGGAATGTAAATTGATACAGCCACTATGGAGAACAGTATGGAGGTTCCTTAAAAAACTACAAATAGAACTACCATACGACCCCGCAATCCCACTACTGGGCATATACCCTGAGAAAACCATAATTCAAAAAGAGTCATGTACCAAAATGTTCATTGCAGCTCTATTTACAATAGCCAGGACATGGAAGCAACCTAACTGTCCATCAACAGATGAATGGATAAAGAAGATGTGGCACATATATACAATGGAATATTACTCAGCCATAAAAAGAGCCAGAAACATCCTTCAGCCAGATTGGAAGGCTCCTCTCTAGAGAAAGTAAAACAATTCCAGAAGCACATAAATGTATGAACCTAGGAGAGGGTCCCCAACAACTAGCCTATCCAAACTATCTCATGTAGCTCAAAATTGACAGGACTCGGGAGGGGGAAGGGTAAGCTGTGATGAAGTGAGAGAGTGGCAGGGACATATATGCACTACCAAATGTAAATTAGATAGCTAGTGGGAAGCTGCCGCATAGCACAGGGAGATCACCTCTGTGCTTTGTGACCATGAGGATAGGAAGGGTGGGAGGGAGGGTGACGCAAGAGGGAAGAGATATGGGAACATATGTATATGTATAACTGATTCACTTTGTTGTAAAGGAGAAACTAACACACTATTGTAAAACAGTTATACTCCAATAAAGATGTTAAAAAAAAAATCCATGGGACAAAGATCACTATTAATACAAAGTTTTGAGGCACAAAATGGCAGCTGTTAAATGATTTGGCCAAAAGTAAGCGCTGATACAGAATCATTAGCCTGCTAGAAATACAGCTGCTCATAACACGTACAAGATTAAGTTAGCAAAACTCACTCCAAATGATTAGTTATTCTCCATGTTGGCAAAGTTTATAAAGCTTGAAAGAAAGTTATTTTCTCAGCTACAGGAGCTTTCAAATCTATAATATTTCACTGGCGGCTACTTTATGAGAAAGGTCATAAAATCGTGCTTAAACTTTACTGTTATACTTTCAATTGTTCTGCTTACAATTAAATCAAAGCTTGAGAATATTTGTGGGCTAACGGATGGGCAAAGCAGTGAAGACAGGGTTATGGTTTTTTTCAGGGATCTGGGTCTTCATAACCATCAGGAAATCACAGCCTCATGAACTTCTTTTGCTCACGCACTAACAATTCACAACACCATGCATTTTTCCAGTGCTCTTTTCTCTTTTTGGCAGGACTAGTCTTCTCAAATGAGGCAACTTCTCATTTTCTCTGGAGGTATTCTAACTTTAACTCTTCTCTTCCCTCCACCGCTACATACCTTGAAAGTGCCCTCCCAAACAAATAATGAGAAGATATAACTGAACAAGACTAAAGGATATAATGACTGTCACACAATCTGCTTACAGTTTTATGCATTCGGAACGCATTTATTACAAGTCCTTCCTGTGTACGAGCTAGCTCATATTTTTGTATGTCACAATTTAATTTCAGAATGAAAAAGGTAACACATTTTCTTATCACATGAGTACAATGCTTGTGTCAGCAGCAACATCCATGATAACCATGAAGTCTTCTTCAAGCAAGTTAACCCCCTCACATTGCGGGACTTCCACTGATTACCATAGAGGCCATGCTGCAACGTGATGTGTTTCTATGCTTTTCAGTGAAACAAAGTTTTATAAAATAAATGCCATAAACATATTTTGCTAATAATTAAATGCAAGCCCCTCTCACAACGTTCTAGTACATTGTTCTTTCAGTACCCTGCACATTGGTGTAAATAACAAGCATGTAGCCAAATTTGTCAGATTAAGGCAGACTTGGTTTAGCTCTTTTTCGAATATAAATAAATCATCCATCTTGTCCCCATTTTAAATAAACAACAGCAAAGGGATACTTGACCAAGTTTCATTCCCTGACAGTAGGGGTTGTTGGTGATCTTCTACCTCTCAAAGCACCAGAGCAGAAGTCTGGAAAATCAGTTAAATTGCTCTCAAGTGCCCTAATTTGATATCCTTTTTAAATGGTTTTAAATGTTGTGGTGACTGAAAGCAAATTTGGAATAAGGACACTAAATAAATGCTTTCCTCTTAGGAAATGGTTCAGGGGCCAGAAAGAACTTTTTTTTTTTTTTTTTTTTTTTTTTCAGAATTAGGGTAAAACCTAGAGTATAATACCTAGTTTAGAAGGTATTTCTAAAGCCAGAAAAACACTAAATTCACAAGATAACCAACTGTTAGGTAGTGGTTGTCGGCAAGGTTTGCGGGGGAGGGAAGAGAAAGAGGCCAGTTACATCCAGGAGATAAAGAATCATGATTTCCTGCAGTTTCAGCTCAGTTTGGGTTTTGTTTTCTTCTGCCTCACACTCTTTACTGTATCACTATATCCCAGAAAGGCTCTCGAATGAGTTTCTCCCCATCAACAACTTTAGCAACTGTTACCCAATATGCCAGTGTTCCTCTTTCTGTTTCCCCCAACCTCCCACCCCAGGGAAGAGAAGGGAACCGCACAACCTGGGAGCCTCATGACATTGTCCTTTCTGCCTCTGAAGAAATCATCCCACAAGTGACACTATGAAGCTCAAGTAAAGCTGTGGCCGACGCTGCGTCTTACAAAACCAGGCCAGGGAAATTCTGCCTTAAATGCCGGGAATCCCCAGGGGAATCTCTAGAAGCGAGGGGACATCCCCACTGTTCTCTCTGCGGCAAGTTCAGAAAGAGCTCAGCACTGAGTCCAATGCCAGGTACACGACGGCGAGGTATTGCTGGGCCGGGGGCGGGGTGTGGAGAACAGACACCGAGGCGGCCCAAGTGGAGGCAGCTGGGTGGTCCTCCTCTCCGCAACCTGCACCTGCGTCTCCCAACCGCCCGGCGGCGCTTCCCTAAGCACCCCCAGCCCCTTCGCCCTGGCTGCCCCGCACCCCACCCGGGCCAGGGCGCGCGGGCCGAGCTGCCGTCCGGTTGCGGGAACCCCGGCTGAGCGTCCCGTGCGCCCCTGTCATCCCCGCGCCCGCCGGTGGAGAGCGGGCCGTGGCAGGAAGGGGCGCTGCGGACGCCGTTCGGGGCGCCCCCTCTGGGGCCAGTGCCCGGGGGCCCAGCCTGGCACAAGGCTCCGGGCGGACAGGCGTCGCGCTCCCGGGAAGCCCCCGGCGGGCGTACCTCGGATGTAGGCGCACTTGCCCTCGTCCAGCTGACTGGAGGCCGAGCCGCCCATGGCGACGGTGCTGGAGAACGCTGAACGCCGCGGCTGCCCGACCCAGTCCCCGGGCGGGAGGGACTGACACTCCCGTCGGCGCCCGCTGCCCGCTCCTGGAAGTTTGTGCGACGGAGATCTGAGCTCTGCAATTAAAGGGCAAACTTCCTCCAAGAGGCGCGGCCTTCTGGGGCGCCTCCTCCGGGTCCGCGCCCTCTGAGGATCTGTGGGCTGGCCCGGGGCTGTCTTCCCGCCTTCGTTTCACTGGGGAGCTCCGAGGGGATGTCTGGTCTGGAAGGACTACTTCCCGCTTCTTCTCTTCGCTGGCTTCTTATTTTCACCTTGGGGTAAGAGGACAATTTCCCAAGTGACTGGAAACCTCTGTGAGCTGGAACCTTCCCCCGAACATCTCACGAGGTAGAGTTCAGCGCTCCTTGCTTTTCCAGAGCTCCTTGCTTTGCACGCCCTCCTCTTCGGTACGGAAGCAACAGTTCTTCTCAAGCATAACCTAAAAACTCGTTTAACCAGTGGTAAACTGTCCCTTCCTGCAGCCAAGAAGTTGGACCAAGGAGGGAGTGGGGGATGAAGGGAAAAAAAGAGAGAAATAGAAAAAGCTAGGGAGAACCGAAGGCTGGGCCTTGATCAGAGTCTGCTCTTAACATCTTTAGGTTCGGTTCCTCCCCTCCTCAAACTAGAAATAGTTCATTAGAAAGGGCACTTGTTCTTTTCCCACAACCACTGTTTAGCTTGGCAGCTTCTCCCAAACAAGAACCAGCTTGGTAGAAGGGTCACCACTCATTTCTTCCTATTCTTAGCAGTCAGATTTTAGTGATTCCTGTTGACTTAAACTCCAAGGTCAAATGGTCTGTTCACACAAGAACCAGGCCTGTGGAGGACTTTGAAGGCTTTTCCCTCCAAGGTTAATTATCTAGCATTTTAGCACAAAGATTTCTCATACCTCACACCCAGTCTCTCACACCTCACGTTCCAATCCATCAGGAAATCCTTTCAAATCTACTTTCAAAATACATCCAATATCCAACCATTTCTCAACCCCTCCACTGCTATCAACCCCATCATTTCTCACCTGGATGATTACAATAGCCTCCTAACTGGTCTCCCTCCTTCAGAGAAAAAGCCACAAAGTCTATCACAGACACTTGACGGGACTTCCTCTCTGCCCTCATCTACCACACACTCTCCCTCCCCCTTGCTCTCTCTATTCCAGCCCTACTGGCCTTTTTGCCTCTTCTAGGACACACCAAGCTCAGGGCCTTTTTTGCACATGCTCTTTCTTCACCTAGATTTCTCTTCCCTCAGGTAATTCACATGGCTTACTCTCCAACTCTCTCACTTCATTCATAGCTCTACTTAAATGCTAACACCTCCGAGAGGCTTTTCTTAACCCCCTGTTTATTAAACACCAGCCTTCATCTCTCTGCCTCTTACCCTTTCTTATTTCTATTCATATCACCTAGCATCATCTGACATATATTTCATTGTCTGTCTCTCCCCACTGAGATGGAAACTCCATGAGGTCAGGGATTGTCTTTGTTGATACTGTTGTTTCCTGGGGTTTTAAAAAAATTATTTGTTTTCTTTATTATTATTATTATTTTTCTTTAAGGGCAGGGATTTTTATGTTCTCTGATATATCTTAAATGCCTAGAACAACACCTAGCACATAGTAGGTGCTCAGTGGATAGCTATTGAATAAGTGAATGCGTGAAATATAAAATGTAAGAATCTGCAGTCAATGAAAGCTGTGATCTCAATGAATAAAGAGCATTTCCAGATAACTATTCAATGATTTAAACAATTCAATGTTCAACTCTTTTCTCAATATTCTAGTTGGCTTTATTAAGTATATTTTCTCAGAGTAGCAATTCCTTTCATTATATAAATTGCTATAATTATGCCTCAGAATACTGTTATTGTTATTAAAGAAAACTAGTTTGGATCTCCTGCCAGAGTATAGTTTTAGCTTGTCACCTCTTATTTGGGAATACACTGAGAAAAGACTGATTATACTGATCTATCATTCTTTGCTCATTTGTAGCATTCACAGAATGAACAAGGTACAAGGAAGGACTTTGTATGGTGTAGTTATTAACAAGCTTTGTAACCAGACAGTTCCAGCTTGGAATCCTAACCTGATAGATAACTTAATAAATAGCCATGTGACCTGGTCAAGTTTCTTAACTTACCTGTCTTAGTCTCGTTATCTGTTAAATGGAGCTAATAACACTTACCTCATAGTATAGTCAAAATTAAATTTGATTGGGTCTGTGAAGCACTTAACATATTCCGAGGAACATAATAAGTGTTCAGTAAATGGAAACTAGGATTGTTATTATCAGTAAGGACAGAGTGGTCAAAGAGGCAATTTTCTAGAGAAAGTATATTTTAATTGGACCTTGAAAATCATTGATGTTACATTAAGCAAGAACTTCTGCTCCCTTTTTTCCCCAAATAAAGCTCTTTTTCCCCAATTGGTTTAAAGGAAAAATTAAGGAATTCATTATTTTAGTCATAGTATTTAATATTTGCAAATCCTATGTGGGAATCATTTTATTAATCACACACTAAAATGAGTCTCCAAGCAGTTCAATAACTTTATGAACCAGATTCAACTTCATATAATTCAAATCAGCTAGTTTAGAAAATTTCCTTTGCAATGTTAGTTTTTGTATTGCATCAGTGTTTTTGGTCTTAAAATACTCTTGAGACCATTTCTTTCAGGTGAGTTTCACATACTAAAATGATTACCTTTTTTTAACATCTTGATATATAATTCGCCCATTTAAATTACCTTTTTTTAAAGGAACAAATTAGTTTAATAGACATTTAGCACATTGAAAATGTGACCGTGTTTTGGATTCCCTTAACATGTCATAGAACTTTGAACCCCTTGTTTGCCATGTTCTCATTTGAGTTAGTGACATCTGTCTATTTGGGAATTTAACTGCCTACAGAGCAGGGACAATCTCAAACTGTGCATTTCCCCAAGTACCTTGTACTGCCCTGTAATATCGGAGTATAAACTCTGTAATTACTTGATTGACTGGTAAGTACAAACAGTAGGTCACATCAGCTGTCTAATTTAATCTTCACAAAAACCCATTGAGGTAGGCACTATTATTATCACCATTTTACAGGTGAGGAAACCAAGATTAAGCAGTTTAAGGAATTTATCGAGGTCACCCATCACCTGGGCTTATCTGACTCCAGAGTTCATCCTCTTAACCACGATACTGCTTCTTTTATTTTGAATCTTGCTTTTGCTTATTTACCTAAGTAATCAGGTTTTACTATAGAAAAATTACACACTACTGATAAACAAAAAGAAAAAAGCTGGAAAATTCACCCAAATCCCAACATCAATATCTTTAGATAACCCCAGTTTGATGTAGATTCCTACAAATTTACATACAAATGTATATGCAATTATAATTTATAACTATATAGACATTTATTTATAATTACTTATTTATCAAAATGAAATGATGTTCTATATGTATTCTGTAATCTGTATCATAATTTTTCATCTGGAATATTTCCATCTAAATATTTAGATATAGGTCCATGATAGTTCATTGTATAAATGTAAATTAATTCACCTATCTACTAGCAATGGATACATACCTATTTCCCTACTCCTCAATCACACTGGACATTGGCATATCTTTTATTTATTATTATTATTTTCATTATTCCTTTTAATATTTGGCAATTTGGGGAGTTGAAATTGGTATAACGTTCTATTGTTTAATTTTGAAATTCTTAACGAGAAGGTTAATTATTTTTTCCATGGATTTTCTGGCCATATGTGTTCCTTTCTGAATTGGCTATTGTTATACTTTTACATTTTCCTATTGATTTCTTATTCTTATTGATTTGTAAGAGCTTTATATATATTAAAGACATTTACCTGTTTAACACACACTGCAAATTAAACACATTTGGCTTATTAAAACATATTTCCTTATGTTCTTTATTGAATAATCTTCTTTGAAGATTGTGCTAAACATAGGCAAACTGTAAAATCAATTTAATTTGTCTCTGACCCTCTCCCATCTTTGCTTAACACTCTCTTCCCCTCTCCTCTTTGTACAATTTATAAAGAAGGCCTAATCTTAACAACATCTGTTATAGGTTGTTGTACGAAATAGGGTTAACTATTGAAAGTCATTTTATGAACTGTTTTTTTTTTTAAATGAAGCTCCTTCACTTACTAACAAGATTGTTGCAATACTCTAATATGTTCTGTCTTTTTCAGGGGTATAAGCTTTAGAAATCCTCATTCTGATACTGACTTGCCACATGACTTGGGGAAATAAAGTTTGTAAGCTTTGTATTTCTTTTCTTCAAATTGGGTATCTGAAAATTAAGTGAGATCATATATGTAATGCACTTATTACATATGAATATGTCTAGCACATATTTAGCACTCTCTAAATGATGCTAGCATGGTAAGAGGTAATAAATGAAAAGGTGTTTTACTGTTTGGTTATTAATTGCTTTTATTAACATATCAATGTTAGTTCTTTTTATTCTTGTGCTTATTATAGTACCTTTAATTTGTGACCAGCAAATCACACTTTCCAGGAGGCAGGACATTAGGATCAATTTTGAAAGGGAAAAAATGTGCCCATTATGTTTTAATTGTATATTTGAAAGACACAAAAACCTGTTTTCGTAATACAAACTGTAGAAAATTAACCGGATAAAATCTTTTCTAGAAAGAATATGTAGAAGATGGAATCCAACTTCTTCTCATCAGTGATTCTTGAGGGGAAGTTTCAGAAGCTCCAAGGATGTGTGGAATTTTTATTAGAAAAATATATTTTTTAATTGAGAAACATTACTTTTGCTCAACCTGCATTTCAAATATGAATCATCACAATTTTACGTAGACCTCCAGCATTGTGCAAGACCTGAGACATAGAGAAAAAGTCCAAGTATTTTAACAGAAACCGATAAAGGCTTAAAACTAAGGATGACAAACTCTAGACCCAATGGGGCAGTTAGATGTGTATGGACCAATCTTCAAATCTGACAAAGACCAAAAGTGACCAAGGCCACAAGCGAGATGCTGGTGGCCGTGAGTCCTTACGCACAGTTCCAGCCAAGCTGCTTCCACCTCGTGAAGGTGGGTTTTGTGATGGTTGCACCGCGGGCATGGCGGCGGGGGCG
The DNA here is from genome assembly GCF_002837175.3 of Physeter macrocephalus. Taxonomy (NCBI): domain Eukaryota; kingdom Metazoa; phylum Chordata; class Mammalia; order Artiodactyla; family Physeteridae; genus Physeter; species Physeter macrocephalus. The sequence goes on from NC_041217.1 coordinate 28,368,470, forward strand.
CTCTTCAGCATCTTTTCCTGTCTCAGGATCGGAATACGGGGTCGGGGTTTGATGGGCGGTGTCAGGAAAACCATGATGCAGAGCGGTGGCACCTTTGGCACATTCATGGCCATCGGGATGGACATCTGATGCTAATCAGGGCAGTGGTTGCCCACTACATCCACCCCCTCACATCAGTCCCAGTCCGTGTACCATAATAAAACAAGTCTTTTATTTAAGAAAAAAAGTTGACAAAGACCAGACCAGCATAATTGCCCTTGTGAAATCTATAACCATATTATTGCCATAGATAAACAGATTATAGGGTTCTTCTGAAGGCAGGACTCTAAACTACCTTGTACTTGGACAAGTTAATTGTTAGTTTAGTACTAGTGCACAAAGAAAAGAGTGCCACCTGCTGGACCAGCAATGATACTCCCTCCCGGGCCAGGGCTACATGGCAAGGAAGACAGACACTCGGATCCAAATCAAATTCATATGCTTGCCTTTAAATTAGTTTAACAGACATTTGGCATTATTCAGCTATTCCTTATAAGCTTCTTTTGCTCAGCTGACAAATGAATTGTTCTTCCAGAATGGACTTTTCCTGTCGAATTCATTTGGGGGGCTAATTCCATTATTTTATATTTCAAGATTATACTTACTGCTTATAACACAGTTTGACATTAATTATAATCCATTTTGTAAAGCACTGGCTCTTGAATATTTCCTCTTGCAGTCTCAGTTCACTCTTTTCTTTACAATGCAAGTCACCAGTACATTAATTCCCCTAGTCATGTATCAATAGTTGTGAAAAGTAATATGCCAGGGCTCTGACTTCTATTCTGGCATGCTTGAATGGGGAGATGGGAGGAAGTATTGGCAAGGAACCCCAGGGGGATGCAGGAACAGTGGGACTGGTCCATCAAGGTGGGGATGGATATTATATCACTGATATTGTTCAGAATTTCTATACATGATGATAAAAAAATGCAAGCTGACTTAGTTTTATTATTTCTTTTCTGTTCTCTACCATGTATCTCTTATGACCTGAACCAAGGACAGACCGCTCTCACAGCATCTTCCCAATACACCGCCAAATATGTGCACTCACAAATAGTGTGAGGAGAAGGGCAGAGATGTCCAGATTTCTATGCCTTGTGTATGAAAGAATGTATCCTTCTATATTGGCATGATTTAGTGAACCTGATTAAAACTGTCTTTATCCACACTGCCTTAAGTCCTTTTCTTATTTTGACATTGTACCAATTATCAGTTCATTTATTGATAAGTTGCAAATGATAAAGTTGCAAATGATAAATACCTTAAGGTGAATCAATTTAATCAGATTACATTCTCCTAAAATTTAGCTAAGATCAGCTCACTGCAAGAATAATAGTTTTGAAGGAGTAAAAGAGTAATCTAGGAGTGTGAGGACCTTTGAAATACATTTTGTTAGTTTGTTTCCAAACTGGGCCAGTCAGAATCTTGCCCAGGATTTCTCTATTGTAGCTATCGAAAAAGAACCGGTTCTTTCCCCTTGGGTTGATAAACTGGTAGGATATGAATCCTGAGCTGCTAGTGAACATTAGTTCACCAGGAGAGCCCCTGATTGAAAGAGAAGAATTCTTTGATGACATTACATTAGTTGAGTTCTGGCTTTCCCAGTTACATGAAACAATAAATATTCCCCATTTTTGTTTAAGTAAGTTTGAATTGGATTTCTGTCTTCCTTCCCAACCAAAAGCATTTTGACCAATATATAGTGCTTTAAATATAGTGCTTGTGTGCAAGATTAAAACATTATATAGCTATACTGTATCGCTTTATATAATTGATTAAAGCAAATATAAGTAGACATTGCTTTCTATGAGTGATTTGTAGCCTGTGCCAACAAATGACAGTTAGCACAATATATAACAATTTGCTTTTATTTTCTTAATCATTTTTCATTCTCTACAGTTTTGAAAGTGATTTATTTTCATTCTAGACATTTGATTAATGATTGGCTCTACATATACACTAATTCTAATTCAAATTTAAAACCAGCTGGCTCAAATTTTGGCAAGAGAATTAGCAGTCCTCTGCACATCTCGACCTGAATATATACAAATTTTGTTCCTTATTAATCTCTTTTTAAAAAAATTAGATTCATAAAATTCAAAATTTTAGTTTAAGTCTATTAAATTTGGAAGCATGGAAGAGTTTGGATTAAAATTAAATCAAAAAAACACAACTAAATCAGACTGGCAGAAAATCTGCAGCCTTAATGGCTATGTTTTACATGGTGTTATTAAAGTTATAGCCACATAAATTATGTCACTTTATCCTAGAATTCTTGGAAATTAACTATGGTAATAGGGATAATAACTTTAACTTAAAGGGAGCCCAGTGTAGATAAACTAAGCAAAATTGAGAAAACTGTTGTGAAAGTGAAGTATCAGTAGAAAATCAGCTGGAGAACAAGGATAGCATTAACCTTCTAGGTTTTCTGTTTGTTGAGACTGATGCGCTATAATCTTGATGGCGATGACTTGGCCTCCAGTGCCTAGAACAGTACCAGGCTATGGTCAGCACTCAGAAGAAGCTTGTTGAATTAATGAATGAATGAATAAATGAATGCTCTTCATGGGACTTCCCTGGAAGTCCAGTGGGTAAGACTTTGCGCTCCCAATGTAGGGGGCCTGGGTTAGATCCCTGTTCGGGGAACTAGATCCCGCATGCATGCTGTAACTAAGAGTTCGCATGCCACAACTAAGAAGTCCACATGCCACAACGAAGATCCCGCATGCCACAACTAAGACCAGGCGCAGCCAAAATAATTTTTTTTAATTTTAAAAAAAGAATGTTCTTCAGTAGATACAAATCTTTGATGCAACAAGATTTTTCCTGTAATTACTGTAGGTTTTAAGACATAGTCATTGCAGACTGAGCCAGAAGGAATTTCAGGTATCCTTTTCTTCAAGCTTCCTCATCTTAATATTGAAGGAACTGAGATCAGAAGAGGTAGAGTGACTGCCCAGAACAAAGATGGGGTAATAAATCAGTTAACAAACATTTACCGAGTACCCACTACTTGATAAATATTTGGAACTGTTTCAAATAATGGGAATACAGCAGAGCATAAGACAGCCCAAGTCTCTGCCTTCAAAATAATTTATATTCCAGTGGAGAATGATGATTAACATGTCAATGAATAAATAAGATTTCAGTTCCTGATAAATGATGCTTTGAAAATACTAAAATAGAATATTGTGGTGGAGAATGACAGAGGGTGGGGAAAGACACAAGTGGATTTAGTAGATTACTCAGCACAGGACTCTCTAAGAACTCTCATGTGAGCTGAGCCCTGAATGATGAGGACACACCCACACAAATGTAAGGAGGAAGAACATTCCAAGTGCAAGTGCAAATGTCCTGAAATGGGAACAAGCTTGGTGTGCTTGATGGAAAAAAAAATAGCCATAGTGCTTCAGCTGGAATGAAGAGGGGATAAAACGGACAGAGATGAGGTTAGGTGGGCAAATACCACACACTGTAGAACCCTGAGTATCAGGAAAAGGAGTTGAGTTTTATCACAGAGGGTGATGAGACACCATTTAAAAAGTTTTGAGGAGGGAAGTCATATAACTTAATTTTCATTTTAGAAAAATCACTGTGACTGCTGTGTGGAGAATGGACCAAGGTGAAAAAGAGAGGAAGCTGGAGACTGATTAGACTATCCTAGTAATCCAGGCTGGATGGTGGTCACTTGGACTAGGATGTAGCAGTGGAGAAGGGAGAGCAGTAGCCAGACTAAAGACATATTTTGTAAGTACCTATAGGACTTGCTGATAATTGCATGTGGGCAGTTGGGCAAATGAAGATGCCATTTACTGTGATGGGGAAGACTCTGGGAAGCGTAAATTGGGAGGAAGGGGAAAATAATTGGTTCTGCTTTAGACATGTTACGTTTGACATTTTTATTAAACACTTAAGTGGAAATGCCAAAAGGTAATTAGATAAATAAGTCTAGACCTCAGGATAGAGGAGAAAAGGTGTAGATTTGGAAGTCATCCATAAATAGATGATATTTAAAGCATGGCTGTAGGAGAGAGTGCAGGTAGAGAGCCTGGAGCATTGCTAGAGGTCTGCTGGAGGAAGAGGAGCCAGAAAAGGTGCTGAGAAAGCTACCAGGCCAGTCATAAGAAATCAGAAGAGTCCGACTGCATGGACATCTACACTGGCAGCCTTAATAGGAACTGTCTCTTATCAATGTGGGGATGGGAGAATGGAGTAATGAAAGCCTGACCGAAGTGTGTTGAGGTGGAATGGGAGGCAAGGACAAAAAGGCAGCAAGTTAAACTTGGCTTTCAGAAATTTTTCTGTGGAGTGGGGAAGAGAAATGGAGTGGTGATTGCAGGAGGCTGGAGCACCAAGAGACATGTTAGACTGCTAATGGAAACAGTGCAGTAGAGAGAAAGAATTTGATGATAAATGAGAGCAAGGGAAGAACTGAAGATACACAGCCATGTGGAAGCATTGGCCTTTGGCCTTGGCTGGAGCAGGGATGCTTCTTTCACTGTAACTCAAGGGAAAAACAGATGCCTAAGTTCAGAGGCACGTGAGCTGCAGGATTTGGTAAGGAGCTGAGGCAGTTCTTGGCCAATTCCATCAAAGTCGTATCCATTTGTCAAATCCCACTCCAGAGGGAAGCCACATACATAGCCTCCATTAGAATGATAATGTCCTATTTCTTGTATTGGACACAATAGCTGAAACTTTTGATAGATGTGATTCCTACTTCAATTAATTTGCAATGTGAAAAATATTCTGCAAATCTGATAATATGTTCAGTGCTACAAAAGTGTCATTATCGACATAAATGGAATTCTTAAAGCACTAACCTTGTTTTGAGGACAATGTAGAAGAGACAAAGCCCTCAATTTTTAGTTTGAATAAAGGTATGAAGTCAATGCACTGAAAATGTGGAAAGAATCTGGGTCCTTGAAATCATTGTTGAACCACTGAATTCACCAACTCTGGAACAGCCCTACCCCAGATATCTTGCTGTGTGACTTGGTAAATGTACCAACTGCTTAAGCTGTTTCTCCCTGGTTACAATCACAGCTGAAAGCATTTTAACTGATATAGTATTTTATTGGGACAACTGGTAGCCATCTGGAAAAAAATAAAGCTCAAACTTTATACAAAATCGGTTCCAGATAAATTAAAATATAATTTTAAAGGTACTGGACAAAACTATGAGGGAATTCTATAATCCTGGATTAGGAAAAGCCTTTCCAAGCATAACACAAAATCTAGAGGCTCCACATGGATGTAATAATGATTCAATAAGCCATGATACTTTAAGATATGTTGCAATGTTTATGTGAACGAAAAAGAGTAAACGACATGTACAGAACATGTACACACTATATATACCTTATATAAGAATATGGCTCTATGTTCATTGGGTTCTTTTTTATTTTACTATAAAGTTTCTTAGATTTCTGATTTGTTTTAAAGATGTCGATTTAATTATCAATATAATGCCGCCCCCCCCAAAAAATCTAGAGTCCATACAAGGAAAGATTAATGTCCATATAAATATTTTAAATTCTTCATTTAAAAAAATTACAACTCAAATCTAAAAAAACAAAAAAAATGGTTCTGATGAAACTAGGGGCAGGAGAGGAATAAAGATGCAGACATAGAGAATGGACTTGAGGATATGGGGAAGGGGAAGGGGAAGCTGGGACAAAGTGAGAGAGTGGCATAGACATATATACACTACCAAATGTAAGATAGGTAGCTAGTGGGAAGCAGCCACATAGCACAGGGAGATCAGCTCTGTGCTCTGTGACCACCTAGAGGGGTGGGATAGGGAGGGTGGAAGGGAGACACAAGAGCGAGGGGATATGGGGATATATGTACATGTATAGCTGATTCACTTTGTTATACAGCAGAAACTAACACAACATTGTAAAGCAATTATACTCCAATAAAGATGTTAAAAAAAAATTACAAGTCAAAAGACAAATGAAAAGTTGGAAAAATTTGCAATTTGAACCAGAGATGAATGGTTAATTTCCCTAACATATGAGGATTTCCTTTAAGTCTATTAGAAAAACACCACCACCAAAATAGAAAATGTTACAGGATATTGGTAGAGTGTATGTCAAACAAATGGTTCTTTTCTTTCTTTTTTTTTTTTAAATTTATTTTATTTATTTATTTTTGGCTGCATTGGGCCTTCATTGCTGTGCGTGGGCTTTCTCTAGTTGTGGCGAGCAGGGGCTACTCTTCATTGTGGTATGTGGTGTCTTCTCTTGTTGCAGAGCATGGGCTCTAGGAGTGCGGCCTTCAGTAGTTGTGGCTCACAGGCTCAGTAGTTGTGGCGCGGGCTCTAGAGCGCAGGCTCAGTAGTTGTGGCACACTTAGTTGCTCCGCGGCATGTGGGATCTTCCCGGACCAGGACTCGAACCCATGTCCCCTGCATTGGCAGTCGGATTCTTAGCCACTGTGCCACCAGGGAAGCCCCACACAAATGGTTCTTAAATATAGGAAAAGATGCTCAACTTACTCATAAAAGATGACTTCACATTAAAACTATACTGAAATACTACTTCCCAGGTCGTATCTTCTGTTCAGGAAAGTATGGGAAACAGGCCCTTTCATAGGTTGCTGGCCAAAGTGTAAAGTGATACAGCTGAAGGGTAATTTGGCGATACCCATCAGCATTACAAATGTGCATGCTCCCAGAGGTAGCAGTTCCACTCTGTGAATGTGCCCTATGGAGTTATTTGTACACTTGTAAAATTATATTTGATAAGGTTATTCTTTGTAGCATTATTAGTAAAAACAAAAGATTTGAAGACCAGGTAAATGTCCATCAAGGAGCCAGTTAAATAAATTTTGGAGCAATTGTTAAATTGAACACTATTGTAGCTGAGAATAAAAAAAGAATGAAATTTTCCTTTAAATTCTGGTATGGAAAGATCTTCATGATTTAGTGTTAAGTTAAAAAAAAACACACAAGATACAGTATGTATAGTATGCTACCATTTGTATAAAAAGAGGGAGAAATATATGTACATGCTTGCATATACCTATCTGGAAGAATATACAAGAAACTAATAATGTAGACTGCCTATGGCAGAAATGTTGGAGACAGACAGGAAGGGGAAAAAGACCTTTTACAATATTTTTTAATACATATTGGATTTTAAAGCATATAAATGTATTATATATTTTAAAAATAAATTTAAAGACACTGTGCAGATTAGACAAACTAAATCTCTGTTATTAAATACTCATGATTTGAGAAATACAAAATTACTTTTGTTAAAACAAATGTTTAGAAAAAACTTAAATGTCCATTAATAGCAGACAGATTAAATAAATTATGGTACATTCATTCCATAGAAAACTAGGCAAGCGTTAAAAGAGAAAGAGAAAGCACTTTATGTAAAAATAGAGAAAGATTTCTAGGATACATTTTTTTAATATAAATTTATTTATTTATTTTTGGCTGCATTGGGTCTTTGTTGCTGTGCGCGGGCTTTCTCTAGCTGCAGTGAGGGGGGTTACTCTTTGTCGCGGCATGCGGGCTTCTCATTGCGGCAGCCTCTACCGCTGCAGAGCACGGGCTCCAGGCGCGCGGGCTTCAGTAGTTGTGGCTCGAAGGCTCTAGAGTACAGGCTCAGCAGCCGTGGCGCACAGGCCCCGTTGCTCCGTGGCATGTGGGATCCTCCCGGACCAGAGCTCTAACCGGTGTTTCCTGCATTGGCAGGTGGATTCCCAACCACTGGGCCACCAGGGAAGGGAAGCTCCTCTAGGATACATTTTTAAGGGGGAAAATAAAGATATGAGGTACTTCCCTGGTGGTCCAGTGGCTAAGACTCCGTGCTCCCAATGCAGGGGGCCCGGGTTCGATCCCTGGTCAGGGAACTACAGGGATGCCGTAGAACTCACATGTCACAACTAAGAGTTCGCATGCTGCAACTAAAGATCCCTCGTGCCGCAAGGAAGATCCTAAGTGCCGCAGCTAAGACCTGGCACAGCCAAATAAATAATAAATAAATAATTTTTTTTAAAAAAGAAAGAAAGATATGAAATGGGTCACATAGTAGCCTACCATTTATGTAAAAAGAGGGAAAAATTAATATACGCATGACTTATTGGTTGCCTGTGAGAAGGGGGAGTAAGTAGTTGGCAGATGAGGTTTGGAGCAAGCTTTTTTACTGCATATGCTTTTATACCTTTAAAATTTTGAACCACATAAGAGCATTGTCTACTTTTTTAAATAAAATAAAATGTGACTACATGCATGCTCATAGTGATGTCTCAGTATTTTAGGACAGTTAAAAAAAATTCCCTGTAAGATGGTAGTTCAAAGGGTTCTGGAGTCAGGCTTTCAGGTTTCAAACTCTGATCCTACCAGCGACCTTAAGTAAGCTACTTAAACTCTCTGTGCCTTAGCTTTCCCGTTTCCCAAGATGGGGATCATAAAGTCATTTTGAGGACTGAAGGACAGAATGCTTGCACTGCTTAGCACAATGCTAAACCTATCATAAGGGCACACCAAAGGTTAGCTAGCACCATTCCTAATTTGCCGTGATTATCAAAGCAGCAGAAATTTTAAAGCAAAAGCTGTTCTCCTAAGTCTTAATTTTGTTATTCTAAGTGATACTTAAGTAATTTAAACTGGTCCATTTAACAAATAGAACATAATGGATGGATAATATAAATGCCAACACTAATAACTGACAAATATTTTGTCATTAAGATATTTTTTCATCATCTATTGTTTTCTTTTTCTTTTAGTATGTGGTATTTTTCTTAAGCTATAAAATATTATTTACTGGATGCTTACAGATGACATCATTACCCTTTCCACAGTTAAATATGAAACTATCAGTAGACCCTAAACCTACCTCTTTCTGTCCTCTCTGTTTTTTTGTGTCAGCAATCCTGGTCACCCTATCATCTTCTGTGAGCCCCTGAAGAACAAAGACCACAGTAAGTGATCAGTGTTGTATCCCCAGTACCTGTCATGATGCCTGGAGCATGAAGGCATTCAGTAAAGGTTTGTTGAGTGAATGGACAAATGAATGAATGCATACATGCATGCATGAGAGAAAATGGAGGGAAAGTAATCTTCTTTCTACTTCTGCAGTCTTGCAGAGTCAAAAGAAAGAGAATGAGATGCTGAGGGTTCATGGAAAGTTCAGCAACAAAGAAAGAGGTTTCATCTTAGCTAGTGCATGAGCTCAAGGAGCTGTTGCTCAGAGGTTCTCCCTGGTGGCAGTTATGAGAACTATTGTAGGACGAGTGAAGAAAACAATTATGGAGCACCGACTGTGTATGAGGCACTGTACTAGACACTTCAATACATTGTTTAAACTTCTCAACAATAATACAAGGTAAATGTTATTCCTATTTTGTAGATAAGGAAGGGGTTATCTAAAGGAAGTACACAAACTATTCAACCATGGAAATTAGCAAATCCTAAAACATTCCATCTATAGCTCAATACCCTGAATTCTGCCTATCTAAGTTCAAAATTAACTATCTTTCTCAAGCAAATGTTCTAACTTGGAAGCCAAATTGTAGGGTAAGATAAAAATAATACAGCAATACCTTTTTTTTTTTTTTTTGGCGGTACGCGGGCCTCTCACCGCCGTGGCCCCTCCCGCCGTGGAACACAGGCTCTGGACGCGCAGGCTCAGCGGCCACGGCTCACGGGCCTAGCTGCTCCGCGGCATGTGGGATCCTCCCGGACCGGGGCACGAACCCGCGTCCCCTGCATCGGCAGGCGGACTCCCAACCACTGCGCCACCAGGGAAGCCCAGAAATACCTTTTTAAATAAAAACATTATACAGCTCCAAGGTAGCTGCTCAAAGGGTACTTGTAACAAAGTAGTCCAAAGTTCCACTAGGACTACCTTGGTAGACTTCTCTTTGACTTTCTATCCAGCTGTTTTGTGGGAGAAATTAGAGACACAATGAATGATTATACTATGGCTTCTTGTCATCCTATGCTAATGAATATAACTACGAGGGTAGCTATGATGGTTAAATTTTATGGATCAATTTGGCTAGGCTATGGTATCCAGCTGTTTGGTCAAACAGTCTAAATATTGCTGTGAAGTTATTCTGCAAATGTGATTAACATCAGTAGACTTAAGTAAAGGAGATTACCTTCAATGATGTGAGTGGGCCTCATTCAACTGAAAGCCTTAAAGGCAAAAATTGAGGATTTCTGGAAAGGAAGGAATTCTGCCTCAAGACTGTAACATAGGGCTTCCCTGGTGGCGCAGTGGTTGAGAATCTGCCTGCCAATGCAGGGGACATGGTTCGAGCCCTGGTCTGGGAGGATCCCACATGCCGCGGAGCAGCTAGGCCCGTGAGCCACAACTACTGAGTCTGCACGTCTGGAGCCTGTGCTCCGCAACAAGAGAGGCCGCAACAGTGAGAGGCCTGCGCACCGCGATGAAGAGTGGCCCCCACTTGCCACAACTAGAGAAAGCCCGTGCACAGAAATGAAGACCCAACACAGCAAAAATAAATTAATAAACTCCTACCCGCAACATAAAAAAAAAAAGAAGAAGACTGTAACATAGAAGTCTTTTCGGTGTTACCAGCCTGCTGGCCTGCCCTGTGAATTTTTTTTAAATAAATAAATAAATAAATAAATAAATAAATTTATTTATTTATTTTTGGCTGCGTTGGGTCTCGTTGCTGCACGCGAGCTTTTCTCTAGTTGTGGCGAGCGGGGTCTACTCTTCGTTGCGGTGCACGGGCTTCTTATTGCGGTGACTTCTCTTGTTGCGGAGCACAGGCTCTAGGCGCACGGGCTTCAGTAGTTGTGGCTCGCGGGCTCACTAGTTGTGGCTCGCAGGCTCAGTAGTTGTGGCTCGTGGGCTCAGTAGTTGTGGCGCACAGGCTTAGTTGCTCTGCAGCATGTGGGATCCTCCTGGCCTGGGGCTTGAACCCATGTCCCCTGCATTGGCAGGCAGATTCTTAACCACCGTGCCACCAGGGAAGCCCCTGCCCTGTGACTTTTAGACTTACCTGCCCCCACAATCAATTCCTTAAAATGAATCTCTTTATATTTTTTTTACATATTTATGTATATATATATTTATATATAAAATAATTTGGGAGAAGAGCATTCATAACACTCAGCTGTAAGAATTTAAAGCATTCAAAAATTTTGTTTGTTTGTTTGTTTGTTTGTTTTTAGCCGCACCTGGAGGCTTGTGGGATCTTAGTTCCCGGACCAGGGATTGAGCACAGCCTGGCAGTGAAAGTGGCAAGTCCTAATCATTGGACCGCCAGGGAATTCCCTAAATACTTTCTCTTTTGATCAGAAGTTGCACTGATATTTTTTAAGCTTTGGAGGTAAAAATATTAATATGGGGGCTGTGACATGATTTATAACAAGAAATATATATTTGGTCTTCATCCCCATTTCTGGCACAGAGCTCCTAAAACCCCTGGAATTTCCTAAGTGTGAGAATGACAAAGATGCCTTATTTATGTTAATGAGTGACTTTTGGAAAGCCCTAGGTAACCAAAGGAGGGGAGGGGGCGGGAGGCGGGGAGCTGGTTGCCAGGGAAGCCAGCTCTGTGATTAGAGGGTTGAAACTTTGAAACCCACCCCTCTGACCTCTGGGAGGGGAGAGGGGCTGGAGGTGGAATCAACTGCCAATGGCCAGCGATTTAATCCGTCATGCCTAGGTAATGAAGCCTCCATAAAAAACCAAATAGACAGGGTTCAGAGAGCTTGGAGGTGCTGGGAGAATGGTGCTCAGAGGACATGGAAGCTTTGTGCCCTTACCACATGCCTTCCACCTGGCTGTGCCTGATTTACATCCTTTTATAATACACCAATGATCTAGTAAGTAAAATGTTTCTGTGAGACACTCTGGCAAACTAATTGAATCCAAAGAGGGAATAGAGGGAGCCTTTAATTTTTAGCGAGTTATTCAGAAGTACAGGTAACAACCTGGGCTTGACATCTGCATCTGAAGTGGCAGATGGGGACAGTCTTGTCAGACTGAGCCCTCAACCTGTGGAATCTGATTCTATCTCCAGGTAGATAGTGTCAGAATTAAGTTGAATTGTAGGACACCCTGCTGGTGTCCAAGATGTGTGGGGGAACCCCTGCCCACATTGAAACTGGGTCCCAGAGCACTCTTTAGGGGCAATCAGAAATAACAGTCAGGTGCCCCAACTATCTGGCACAAATATTGGGGGACCTTGGTCCTGTACATCCTGACTTCCTTTGCTCCAATTACTTATTTCTCTTGGATTCACTCCTGTTGTCTCTCCAGTCTCAGCAACTCTAAATGAAGCTGCCCTGCTCACACAAACATTATATAAATATACATACGTATTAGTTCTGAAATATATATTAGTCGTGTTTCTCTGGAGAACCGTGACTGATATAGGAGCTATGCTATTTGCAACAGATCAAAAATAACCTAGTATTAAGAAGATTGAAGTAATTAGGAGTCTGTGTCTCTCTTTTGGTAGCATTTATTCAGAAACATTAACTCCAAATCTGCTTTGGAACCCTACAGTCTCTTAATTATAGTACAAAAAGACCCAAGATTTAAAAAAATAAAATTAATTGCAGGTCATTTTAATTTTTAAAACACATGATTTATTGCTTTGATAAAGTGCTAAGGTCATCATTAAATCACACAATGAAAAAGTGATGCAACTTTAAACACCCTGAAGCACTAATTTTAGGGATCCCGTAGGATTTTTTTTCAATCCTTAGGTTGTATCCAGGTTGTGTTGCAATATCCATATTTAGATGTGTCCGTAAACTTTTAAACTTTCCTAAGTTTAAAACCACTAAAATATGAAATAAGAACTATCAGGAAAGCATCTGAAGCAGCCACAAAAGAACTGGAGGGAAGTACAATTACAACAAGGCTCTGAGCGGTTAGGTGATAGTCACTTAGCAATATCTAACAGCAAAGAGAGAATAAAGCATAAAATGGATTGACTTTTCTGAAAACTGTTTGAATCTCAAGTGTTGAAAAAATGTCTAGTTCTCTCAAGTTTATAGAGGCAGACACTGTAGCTCTTTAAGGAGCACCTACCATGGACCAGGGTGCTGGCTGGCAGCTGGACACAATCCCCACCTCTAAAAAGATTAGAGTCTAGTGGAGGAGACTGTCAGACAAGTAAACAAGCAATTGCGATGAATTGCAACATGCTTTATAAAATTATTTCATTTACACTGATTTGAGAGAATACTTTTCCCAGGCAAGAAGGACAGAAAGATGATTGTGCTAGAGAGAAGGGGATTGCAAAGAGAAGATAACAGCCTTCAGGAGAGGAACTTTCACCCAGGTCTTGAAGTAGAAGGGGCAGAGAATTTGAGGGTGAAGAGAAAAGAGATCAAAGCAAGGAAAGTCATTCTAAAATAGTCCAGGCAGGAGATTTCTAAAGCACAGAATTCAGTTTAGGGCCAGGCTAGCAGCCTAGCCTTGCTGTAGGGTACGTGGTGGGACATTGCACAAGGTAAAATGAGAAAAATAGGGCTTAGTGAGAGACTGGAGGTGGGAAAAGGGGAGAAACGCCTGAATGTCTGGTTTGGGAAACCGTGGCTGTAGAAGACAGAAGGCTAAAAACAGACAGAAGGATAAACTGCTCCGGGAAGAAGAGGATGAGTTGAGTAGGGGAATGATGAGATTGAAGAGCTAGTGGAATATCCAAGTGGAGATTTCAAGTAACGCAGTAACCTGGGTCTGCCACTTGGGAGAGAGTTTAGGCTAAAAATCTAAGTTCAGTTCTCATTAGCAAACTGAATGAGATTCCCCAGAGGAAGAGGGCAGGACAATAAAAGGAGAGAACCAAGGAACAAAACTACTGAATCCTAATATTTAAGAGGCAGACCAAAAGGGAGCAGCCCTGGAGAACGCTGAAGAAGGTCAAGGAGATATTATTGTGCCTTTTTGTTTTATTGTGGCAAATTATACATGACATGAAACATATCGTTTTAACCAATGATAAGTGCACAATTCAGTGGCATTAATTACATCCACCATGTTGTACAACCATTAGCACTATTTATTTCTGAAACTTTTTCATTACTCCAAACAGAAACCCGGTAACCGTGAAGCAATAATTCTCCATTGCCCCTAACCCAAGCCCTGGTAACTTCTAATCTACTTTCTGTCTCTAAATTGGACTACTCTAGGTACCGCATATAAGTTGAATCATTCTTTTGTGTCTGGCTTATTTCACTTAGCTTAGTGTCTTCAAGTTTCATCCATGTTTTATCATTCCTTTTTATATATTGTGCCTTTCTAAAATCAGGAAATAGAAACAGGGAGAATAGTCATTATGGGTGTACTAGGACTGTTATTAAGGCTCACATGCTTGGTCTTGCCAGAGGGAGAAAGGAAGGAGATAAATCAACTGGGAGGCCAGAACTGAAAGTTGAGTGCAGAAACCATGATCCGTTAGCTAAGAACTCTGTGGTAGAGCAGACAGGCATCTGGGAGTTGGACGTTGCTGGGCAAATCTTCATCTGAGAACCAGATAGCAGAGTGTATTTGGACGTATGACTGAACCCAACACAATATTCCCCTCTTCTGATGGGAAGCCCTGGTGGAAATAGTTCTGCCTGAACAGTTCCACAGGCCCTGGGTGGAGGGGGTAAGGGGTGGGGAGGGGGCTGTGACCTACAGTTACTGTCTGAAGGAGGGTAAAGAGCATGAGCCAGAGAAGCACATCAAAAAACAGGTCACCAAGCAAAGTTAGACAGAGGAGCTGAAGGGCAGGCTCAACCCAGGTGAGAGGAAGAGGAATATGCAGATGCAATGGTGAAATACTCAGAAGCTAACATCAGAGGCTAAATTCTATTAACATAAACTTTGTGTGACCAGGGCAGCTTCATTTAGAAGTGCTGAGACTGGATGGAGAGACACAGTGAATTCAAAAGAAATAAGTAATTGGATCAAAAGGAATCAGAATGTACAGGACCATGTTCTCCAAATATTTAAGCCAGAGAGTTGGGGCACCTATGTATCATTCCTGATTGCCCCCGTGTTAATATTTTTGCCCCCAAGGCTTAAAAGATAACAGTACAACTTCTGACCCCCCGGCAAAGGTATTCTGAATGCTTTTAATTCTTACAGATGAACATTATAAATATTCCCTGACTCAAATTATTAAATTATTGGTTGAGAAATTAAGTTTCTCATTATATAGCATCTATCTCAAATAATGTAATTTTGTCATATAGTGAATGTGCTCACTGGGCTTCTGAATCCATAAATCTATCAATTTTTCTGAATAATGAAGCCATAGAATTATAGAAGACTATAGAAGATCTAAATAACAGTAACAAACATAACAGACATATACAGAACACTGACTCAAACAACTATAGACAACAAGTTATTTTCTAGGACACAAGAAAAACCTTTACAAAAATTCTCCATATACTGAGCCATAAAGCAAGTCATGACAAATTTCAAAGGACTGAAATTATATATGGCTGTGCTAGAAATCAATAATTTAAAAATGATAACTAGAAATTAAGAAATATACTTCTAAATAACCCATGGATCAAAAAAGAAATAAATATGGAATTTTTAAAATGCCATGAATCAAAACTTAGAGGATGCTTCTAAGTATCCGAAAGAAAATTTACAGATTTAATTGCAAAAATTATATAAAATTTAAATTGCTGAAAATGTATGAGCTAAGCAGACTTCTCAAGATGTTGGAAAAAATTACAGCAAAATAAACCCAAAGAAGGAGAAGGAAGAAAATAATAAAGTAACAAAAAAAAAAAGGAACTCCAAAATAAAAATATAGTAGAGAGTATCAACAGGGCCAGATGTTTCCTTGAAAAAATTAATAATTGATAAAATTCTATTGATATGGATTAAGAAAAGAAAGAACAAATAATCATATCAGGATGAAAAGGGGGAGAAAATTATAGTTACTACAGACATTAGAAAGTTAATAAAGATTTGAATAGACATTTCTCAAGAAAAAGTATGCAAATGACTAATGAACATCAAAGGATGTTCAACATCATTAGTCAGTAGGGAAATGGATATCAAAACCACAGTGACATACAATTCACACCCAGTAAGATGGCTATAATCAAAAACGATAGACAATAACAAGTGTTGGTGAGGATTTGGAGAAATGGGAACCCTTGTTTATTGCTTGTGGGAATGTAAAATGGTACAGTCACTTTGGAAAACACTCTGGCAGTTCCTCAGTATGTTAGACATAGAGTTACCATATGGTCCAGCAATTCTTCTCATAGGTATCCAAGATAAATGAAACCGTATGTCTACATGTGGTACATCCATACAATGGAATATTATTTTTCAATAAAAAGGAATGAAGTGTTGATTCTTTCTAAACCTGGATGAACCACTAAAATGTTATACTGGGTGACAGAAGCCAATCACAAAAGACAACACATTATACGATTCCATTTACATGAAAAATCCAGAATAGACAAATCTATAAGAAGGAAGTAGATTTGTGGTTGCCTAGAAGTGGGGTAGAGGGGTGGTGGTAGTCAATGAGGAGTGACTGCTAGTGTTACAGGGAATCTTTGGGGTGTGATGAAAATGTTCTAAACTTAAGATTGTGGTATGATTGCACAATTCTGTGAATATACTAAAAATGTTGAATTACATGCTTTAAATGGATAAATTTCATGGTATGTAAATTACATATGAGCTGCATTATGTCTCTCCAAAATTCATATATTGAAGCCCTAGCCCCCAGAACCTCAGAATGTGACTAGATATGAAGACAGGGCTTTTAAATAAGTGATTAAGTTAAATGAGGTCATTAGGATGGGCCCTAATACAATCTGACTGCTGTTCTTATAAGAAGAGGAAATTTGGATGCACTAGGGATGCATGTGCACAGAAAAAGACCATGTGAGAAAACAATGAGAAGCTAGCCATCTGCAAAATAAGAAGAAAGTCCTCAGAAACAAACAAACAAACAAAAAAAACCACCAAACCTGCTGACACCTTGGTCTTGGACTTCTAGCCTCCAGAACTGTGAGAAAATAAATTTCTGTTGTTTAAGC
Organism: Physeter macrocephalus; assembly: GCF_002837175.3. Classification (NCBI taxonomy): domain Eukaryota; kingdom Metazoa; phylum Chordata; class Mammalia; order Artiodactyla; family Physeteridae; genus Physeter; species Physeter macrocephalus. The sequence continues at coordinate 28,385,532 of NC_041217.1, forward strand.
CACTCAGTCAGTGGCATTTTGTTATGGTATCCCTAGCAAACTGTACATATCTCAATCAAGATTTTTTTTTAAGTATTTTGCCAAACATACTTGGTTCTCCCCTAAAAGAAACTGTGTATTCAGCTCTCCAAACTATTAGAACTATTTAGGTCTCATGTAGAAATTTCCCTCTCTTTTACCTTATTTCCTAAAATTCTTGCTTGGATTCTTTATTTTTCCATCCTTCCTCATGATAATAGACCTCATTAATATCAGCTCTGGTTTTCAAGGAATGGCTTATTGATTTAGTAAAGGGCTGAGGAAAAGGTACACATAAAGACATGCAAAATCGCTCTACCAGAGCAAGGCAACAGATAATTCAGAAGCTCCCCTTGGTGTAATATATACCCAATCTAATGTGAAAATCCAAGTTCAGGCAATATAAATTTACTGACCCAGGCTTGGGAACTAATACTTTCTTATATTTATATTTCCTCAAAGTAGAAGAAATAGCTTAAAGAACATAATTTGTGCATTTGTCTATTTTCCATTAAAATAGCATCATACAGTAAAAGTTGTATAAAAAGCTATTTTAGAGGATATAAACTTTGTGAAATAAAGGCCACTTGTGAATTTGAAATATAAAAAATTAATAAGATAATATTATGAACAACGTATGCCAAAAATTTGAAAGTTTAGATGAAATGGACAAATTCATAAAATATTACAGAGAATTAAGACAAATAAATTTTAATTATGTAAGCACACTAATTTAAGAGGATTATTTCTCTCAATAACTCTTCAAATATGTTGCAGTGTATTACCTATAAACTTAATCAAAACCAGGAATACTTTACATGCACAGGATATGTCAGTTGGGATCATCCTGTCCATTGAAATATGGATTGGATCAGCTCAAATATTCACTGCACTATTAGAAAGTCCCATATCTGACTTCCCTGGTGGCGCAGTGGTTAAGAATCTGCTTGCCAATGCAGGAGACATGGGTTCAATCCCTAGTCCGGGATGATCCCACATGCCACAGAGCAACTAAGCCCATGCACCACAACTACTGAAGTCTGCGTGCTCTAAGGCCCTCATGTTGCAACTACTGAGCCCGTGTGCTGCAACTACTGAAGCCTGCACACCTAGAGCCTGTGCTCCGCAACAACAGAAGCCACAACAATGAGAAGCCCATGCACCGTGACAAAGAGTAGCCCCTGCTTGCAACAACTAGAGAAAGCCCAGGCGCAGCAATGAAGACCCAATGCAGCCAAAAATAAATTTTAAAAAAAAAAGAAAAGAAAGCAAGTCCCATATCTTCCTCAAGATTCCTGAAAATTTCTAGGGAGATCAAATTCATGTTGTTACCTGGCTCTGATAAAATTTGACCAAACTTTAGTTAAGCACCTCTGAGCCCTCTTCTCAACAAGACCTCAATCTTGGCCTATAAGAAATGCAACTTTTAGTACAATTTCATCCACCCCCGTCCCCTTCACCAAAAGACTTGAAGAAACGCTAGCATAGTTTCTGAGTTAGAGTTTGTGTCCCTAGGACAATGACCCCAGCCCCCTTAAGTTCCTGCCTAATAAAGCTCGATGCTGCCAAAAGAATTTACTATTTGTTCCAGCCAACACTTGACTATAGGGCCCTGACCTCCTTTTTCTTAGAGCATTTACTTTAAAAAAAACTTGCAATCATAAATTATTTCTCTGTCTCTTTGAGACCTATCTTCTACACTCAAGAATGCGTTTCTCATGTACCTGGGAGCCATCTCTTCAAAATGTAGTCATTAGGAAAGATACAACCCCTGTCTCCCAGTTTCTGGAGGGTAGGAGCCTAAGTTCAATAAGCATCACTTAGCAAACTGATGACCTCATCATATTGACTAAACCTCCCCCACTGATGTCATCCAGGACTTTTTCTTTCACATATTCGAGCATTTAAAAAGCCTCCCACCTTTTGTTTTGCTGGAGTTGAGCTCAGGATATACCAAGGTCTCTCCTCTACTGCAGTGGTACCAGACAAATTCAGTCTTGCTGTTTTTAACAAGTGTTCAGTACAAAGTTTTTCTTTCATTTTTGCTTTGAATGTTTGCTTCTGCTGAGTTAATTTAGGTAAAGGAAGGTCTCACTGTCCCACATGTGCCATTTCTTTTTCACATTTCTTTTTGGATCCTGTTGCAAAACCCAATACCTCTCCCTAATTTCCTTAAAAACAAAACAAAACTTCTACAAGTAATTGGTGTGAACAGCCAGTTTTACTGAAACATGAGGGAGAAAGAGGTAATTTACATCACAGAAAAGTAAATGCTTAAAATAGAATATCATAGATCCTTTTACAGACCCCTTTACCTTTTTGCTATATTGTTCAGCCATCCTCTCTCCTTCCTCAGCTCCTCTTCTCCTAGCTTCTCTGGACACCATTCCTTTCTTGTACCAAGCAGTCTGCTACCTCTTTTGTTCCCGTGTCTCCTGCTGACTCTGCTGAGATTCTCACCTTCCACCCCAAGAAGTTGATTGAAGTATTTCCTAAAGTAAGACAATTCCCTCCCTAAGATAAATTCCAGCGCCACTTATAAAGGGAATTTTTTAACCTTGATACAATTCATATAAATCTTATTTACCTATTTGCATATCATTATTGATTTCCTTATCCCCATGCTGATAAAAGATGATTGTAATACCTATAGGTACCAAGAAGCAAGTAAGTATTCTCTGCCTTATCAGAGAAGCAAAACCATCAACACACGGGAGAAATTTCACTAAATTAAAGACACTTACTAGTGGCAATTAAAAAGTCCATTACTTCACACATCAAAAAGCACTTAAATAGCTATTTATTTTGCTGCATAAAATATATAAAAATAAAAATCATGTAGCTATTTAACACATTATGAGTCTATTAAATGTAATACATGAAAGGCTTTAGCACTAACCTATGTCTGCCCAAAGTACAAAATTCCCTGCACGTATCTAATGCTATTTCTCATTTTTAAATAAATGTCAGCCTTGAAAGAATTCATTTCCTCAAAATTCTCCAAGAGTTATTTTTTATTCTATTGCCCATGGACATTTAGTTTCCATTTTCATTTTTCATCTCTGGAGACTGGCTTGGATAACTATTAGCTGAAAACCACAAACTACAGATTGTTTACTTCACACCTAGTAGAACCCTCAATGAGAATGACAACTTGTTATAAGTAAGCAAATTATGATGAGTCTAGAATGGCTACTCTATCTACCAAGAACATGCAGAATGATAAAGGTAACACTTATTAGCTATCTATTATGTCTAGTCATTTTAGATGCCTATTCTCTTTAAGTTTTACAATCTGGTGGCAGGTGAGTACAAGCATACCGATTTTATAATTTAGGAAATGATGGTGAAGGAGGTTAAGCAACTGCCCCTTGCCCTCAAATTAAATAGCTAAGACGTGACAGAACTTGATATAAATTCAATATTTTTTTCTGACTCAAAAGCCTATGCCCTTAATACAATAAAATTTTGTCATGTGCTACTTTTCACATTCTACACGCATTTGCACTGTGGGTATTTTTATCCAAAATTAGGAATTCAGTTAGCTCCACTGTAGATACTGTGCCTCAGTCTGTTGAACAGATACAATTAAGGTAGCATTGCACTATTTACAAAAAATGTGCCACTTGTTTTAAGTAATTTTAATACCTCCAAGAAACATTTAAATTGCTTTTCACATAATAAAATTATTTGTGTTTTAGCTGATGAGCTACACCTATTTTCTAGACATTACTTAAAAAAATCCTGGCAAGTTTTTATTTCTCCAAAAACATACAGAAAAATACAAAATATTTTTAAAATTTTATTTAACAATTATTCTTGGGGAAAATGTCACTTTTTGGAAGTATAGTGAATTTGCAATGTTTCAGGTGTACAGCAAAGTGATTCAGTTATATATATATATGTATGTAATATATATGTATTCTTTTTCAGATTCTTTTCCATTATAGGTTATTATAAGATATTGAGTATAATTTCCTGTGCTGTACAGTAAGTCCTTGTTTATTTTGTATATAATAGTGTGTATCTATTAATCCCAAATTCCTAATTTATCCCTCCCTATTCCCTTTCCCCTTTGGTAACCGTAAGTCTGGTTTCTATGTCTGTGAATCTAGAAAAATGTCACTTTTCATCATCACACCTTCCTTTTCCTAAATCTCATTCATATTTTACAATAGGTCACCTATCTTCTGCTCCTGCCCATACACACATAAGCACATATTCAGGACCACAAACACAAGAGTCCCTGATGACTTCATGTTTACAAAGAAGTTAAAGAATAGTGCTTTTTGGAGAGATAGGTATGCTTCCAAACTCATTCTATGAGGCCAGCATAACCCTGATACCAAAACCAGACAAATGTATCACAAAAAAGAAAATTAAAGGCCAATATCATTGATGATCATAGATGCAAAAATCATCAATGAAATATTAGCAAACTGAATTCAACAATACACTAAAAGAAAAAAATACATTAAAAGAATCATACGAGATTGGTTCAAGATGGCAGAGTAGAAAGATGTGCGCTCACTCCCTCTTGCGAGAGAACCAGAATCACAAATAACTGCTGAACAATCATCGACAGGAAGACACTGGAACTTACCAGAAAAGATGCCCCACATCCAAGGACAAAGGAGAAGCCACAGTGGGACAGTGGGAGGGGCGCAATCACAATGAAGGGAAGTCCCATCGAAAAGCGGGTGAATGACCCACAACTGGAGAACACTTATACCACAGAAGTCCACCCACTGGAGTGAAGGTTCTGAGCCCCACGTCAGGCTTCCCAACCGGGGGGTCTGTCAATGGGAGGAGGAATTCCTAAAGAGTCAGACTTTGAAGGCTGGCAGGATTTGACTGCAGGAGTTTGACAGGACTGGGGACATGGAGGCTCCACTCTGGAGGGTGCACACAGGGAGGTGTGCACATGAGGACCCAGGGAGCGGTGACCCCATGGGAGACTGAACCAGACCTGCCTGCTAGTGTTGGAGGGCTTCCTGCTGAGGCGGGGGGAGGCTGTGGCTCACCAAGGGGACAGGGACACTGGCAGCAGAAGTTCTAGGAAGAACTCCGTGGCATGAGCCCTCCCAGAGTCTGCTGTTAGTCCCAACAAAGAGTCATTAGGCTGCACTGCTGGGTCACCTCAGGCCAAACAACCAACATGGAAGGAACCCAGCCCCACCCATTAGCACATAAGTGGATTAAAGTTTTAGTGAGCTCTGCCCATCAGAGCAACACCCATCTCTACCCACAACCAGTCCCTCCCATCAGGAAGCTGGCACAAACCTCTTAGATAGCCTCATCCACCAGAGGGCAGACAGCAGAAGCAAGAAGAACTACAATTCTGCAGCCTGTGGAATGAAAACCACATTCACAGAAAAATAGACAAAATGAAATGGCAGAAGACTATGTACCAGATGAAGGAACAAGATAAAACACCAGAAAAACAACTAAATGAAGTGGAGATAGGCAATCTTCCAGAAAAAGAATTCAGAATAATGATAGTGAAGATGATCCAGGATCTCAGAAAAAGAATGGAGGCAAAGATTGAGAAGATGTAAGAA
>NC_041217.1:28391266-28393928 GCF_002837175.3 Physeter macrocephalus
AGTCTAAGAGACCTCTGGGACAACATTAAATGCACCAACATTTGCATTACAGGGGTCCCAGAAGGAGAAGAGAGAGAGAAAGGACCCAAGAAAATATTTGAAGAGATTATAGTTGAAATATTCTCTAACATGGAAAAGGATATAGCCACCCAAGTCCAGGAAGTGCAGAGAGTCCCAGGCAGGATAAACCCAAGAAGAAACGTGCTGAGACACATAGTAATCCAACTGACAAAAATTACAGACAAAGAAAAATTATTGAAAGCAACAAGGGAAAAAACAACAAATAACATACAAGGGAACTCCCATAAGGTTAACAGCTGATTTCTCAGCAGAAACTCTACAAGCCAGAAGGGAGTGGCACAATATATTTAAAGTGACAAAAGGGAAGAACCTACAATGAAGATTACTCTACCCAGCAAGGATCTCATTCAGATTCGATGGAGAAATCAAAAGCTTTACAGACAAGCAAAAGCTAAGAGAATTCAGAACCACAAAAGCAGCTACACAACTAATGCTAAAGGAAGTTCTCTAAGTGGGAAACACAAGGGAAGAAAAGGCGCTACAAAAACAAATCCAAAACAATTAAGAAAATGGTAATAGGAACATACATATCAATAACTACCTTAAATGTGAATGGATTAAATGCTCCAACCAAAAGACACAGGCTTGCTGAATGGATACAAAAACAAGACCCATATATACGCTATCTGCAAGAGACCCACTTCAGACCTAGGGACACGCACAAGTTATAACACAGGAAACTGAGAGTAACACAATAATAGCGGGGACTTTAACACCTCACTTACACCAATGGGCAGATCATCCAGACAGAAAATTAACCAAAAAACACAAGCTTTAAAGGACACAATAGACCAGACAGATTTAATTGATATTTATAGGACATTCCATCCAAAAACAACAGAAAACACTTACTTCTCAAGTGTTCATGGAACATTTTCCAGGATAGAGCACATCCTGGGTCACAAATCAAGCCTCAGTAAATTTAAGAAAATTGAAATCATATCAAGCATCTTTTCTGACCACAACACTATGAGATTAGAAATCAATTACAGGGAAAAATACATTAAAAATACAAACACATAGAGGGCTAAACAATACGTTATTAAATAACTAAGAGATCACTGAAGAAATTAAAAAGGAAATCAAAAAATACCTAGAGAAAAAAGTCAACAAAAACATGATGATCCAAAACCTATGGGATGCAGCAAAAGCAGTTCTAAGAGGGAAGTTTATAGCAATACAAGCCTACTTCAAGAAACAAAAAAAATCTCAAATAAACAATCTAACCTTACACCCAAAGGAACTAGAGAAAGAAGAACAAACAAAACCCAAAGTTAGTAAAAGGAAAGAAATCATAAATATCAGAGCAGAACAGATATAACCTTCCAAGACTGAAACAGGAAGAAACAGAAAATATGAACAGACCAATATCAAGCAATGAAATTGAAACTGTGATTAAAAATCTTTCAACAAACAAAAGTCTAGGAGAAGATGGCTTCACAGGTGAATTCTATCAAACATTAAGAGAAAAGCTAACACCCAACCTTCTCAATCTCTTCCGAAAAATTGCAGAGGAAGGAACCCTCCCAAGCTCATTCTATGAGGCCACCATCACCCTGATACCAATACCAGATAAGGATACTACTAAAAAAGAAAATTACAGACCAATATCACTGATGAATATAGATGAAAAAATCCTCAACAAAGTACTAGCAAAGAGAATCCAACAACACATTAAAAGGGTCATACACCATGATCAAGTGGGATTTATCCCAGGGAGGCAAGGATTCTTCAATATATAAAACCATATGATAATCTCAATAGATGCAGAAAAAGATTTTGACAAATTTCAACCCCCATTTATGATATAACTCTCCAAAAAGTGGGCATAGAGGGAACCTACCTCAACACACTAAAGGCCATATATGACAAACCCACAGCAAACATCATTCTCAATGGTGAAAAACTGAAAGGATTTCCTCTCTAAGATCAGGAACAAGACAAGGATGTCTGCTGTCACCACTGTTATTCAACAGAGTTTTGGAAGTCCTAGCCATGTCAATCAGAGAAGAAAAAATAATAAAAGGAATACAAATTGGAAAAGAAGAAGTAAAACTGTCACTGTGATTTATCCCAGGGATGCAAGGATTCTTCAGTCTACACAAATCAATCAATGTGATACACCATATTAACAAACTGAAGAATAAAAACCATATGATAATCTCAATAGATGCAGAAAAAGATTTTGACAAATTTCAACCCCCATTTATGATATAACTCTCCAAAAAGTGGGCATAGAGGGAACCTACCTCAACACACTAAAGGCCATATATGACAAACCCACAGCAAACATCATTCTCAATGGTGAAAAACTGAAAGGATTTCCTCTCTAAGATCAGGAACAAGACAAGGATGTCTGCTGTCACCACTGTTATTCAACAGAGTTTTGGAAGTCCTAGCCATGTCAATCAGAGAAGAAAAAATAATAAAAGGAATACAAATTGGAAAAGAAGAAGTAAAACTGTCACTGTTTGCAAATGACATGATACTATACATAGAGAATCCTAAAGATGCCACCTGAAAACTACCAGAGCTAATCGAATATGGTAAAGTTGCAGGATACAAAATTAATGCACACAAA
>NC_041217.1:28393987-28398679 GCF_002837175.3 Physeter macrocephalus
GACACAAAAGACCCCAAATAGCCAAAGCAATCTTGAGGGAAAAAAATGGAGCTGGAGGAATCAGACTCCCTGACTTCAGACTATACTACTAAGTTACAGTAATTAAGACAATATGGTACTGGCACAAAAACAGAAATATAGATGAATGGAAGAGGACAGAAAGCCCAGAGATAAACCCAGACAACTATGGTCAACTAATCTATGACAAAAGAGGCAAGGACATACAATGAAGAAAAGACAGTCTCTTCAATAAGTGGTGCTGCAAAAACTGGACAGTTACCTGTAAAAGAATGAAATTAGAACACTCTCTAACACCATACACAAAAATAAACCCAAAATGGATTAAAGAGATAAATGTAAGACCAGACACTATAAAACTCTTAGACGAAAACATAGGAAGAACATTCTTTGACATAAATCATAGCAAGATCTTCTTTGATCCACCTCCTAAAGTAATGGAAATAAAAACAAAAATAAACAAATGGGACCTAATGAAACTTCAAAGCTTTTGCACAGCAAAGGAAACTATAAACAAGACAAAAAGACAACCCTCAGAATGGGAGAAAATATTTGCAAATGAATCAACAGACAAAGGATTAATCTCTAAAATATATAAACAGCTCATGCAGCTCAATATTAAAGAAACAAACAATCCAATCAAAAAATGGGCAGAAGACCTAAATATACATCTCTGCAAAGAAGACATACAGATGGCCAAGAGGCACATGAAAAGCTACTCAGCATCACTATTTATTAGAGAAATGCAAATCAAGACTACAATAAGGTATCACCTCACACTGGTTAGAATGGGCATCATCAGAAAATCTACAAACAACAAATGCTGGAGAGGGTGTGGAGAAAAGGGAACCCTCTTGCACTGTTGGTGGGAATGTATATTGATACAGCCACTATGGAGAACAGTATGGAGCTTCCTTAAAAACTAAAAATAGAATTACCATATGATACAGCAATCCCACTACTGGGCATATACCCAGAGAAAACCGTAATTCAAAAAGACACATGCACCCCAATGTTCACTGCAGCACTACTTACAATAGCCAGGTCATGGAAGCAACCTAAATGCCCACTGACAGATGAATCGATAAAGAAGATGTGATACATATATACAATGGAATATTACTCATCCATAAAAAGGAACGATACTGGGTCATTTGTAGAGAGGTGGATGGACCTAGAGACTGTCATACAGAGTGAAGTAAACCAGAAAGGGAAAAACAAATATCGTATATTAACACATATATGAGGACTCTAGAAAAATGGTACAGATTATCTGGTTTGCAAGGCAGAAATAGGTACACAGATGTACAGAACAAACATATGGACACCAAGGGGGGAAAGTGTGTGTGTGGGGGGGTAGGATGTACTGGGAGATTGGGATTAACATATATACCCTACTATGTATAAAACAGATAACTAATAAGAAACTTCTGTATAAAAAATAAATTAAATTTAATTTAAATAAATCCTAATATCAACAGGAAATGACAGACACATGTAAGTGAAAACTAACTTTATTAGAAAAATAATTGCACTGAATTCCTATAATTGGATGGCTCTAAAAATCACCAAGTTTCAGTTACTCAAGGATTGTGATGGAATTTCACCTCGTGAAAATTCAAGAACATAACCAAATTATTTATTTCTTTTACATGGTGTATACCATGAATAAACATATCACTATGTTATTTAAATCTAATTTTAAAACATTAAAAAAAAAGAATCATACATCATGATCAAGTGGGATTTATCTCAGGGATGCAAGGATGGTTCAATATCCACAGACCAATCAATGTGGTACAACACATCAACAAATTGAACAATAAAAAACATATGATCATCTCAATAGATGCAGAAAAATCTTTTAACAAAATTCAGCATCCACTTATAATAAAAACTCTCAACAAAGTAAGTATGGAGGAAACATACCTCAATATGATAAAGGCCATATATGACAAGCCCACAGCTATCATCATGCTCAATAGTGAAAAGCTGGAAGCATTTCCTCCAAGATCAGGAACAAAACAAGGATGCCCACTCTCACCACTCTTATGCAACATAGTATGGAAGTCCTAGTCAAAGCAATCAGAAAAGAAAAAGAAATAAAAGAAATCCAAATTGAAAAAGAAAATGTAAAACTGTCACTGTTTGCAGATGACATGATACTTTCTGCAGAAACTCCTAAAGACACCACCAAAACCTACTAGATCTTATTAATGAATTCAGTAAAGTTGCAAGATACAAAGTTAATATATAGAAGTCTCTTGTATTTCTATACACTAACAATGAACTATCAGAAGGAGAAATTAAAACAATCCCATTTACACCTTGAGGGCATTATGTTAAGTGAAATAACTCAGAGAAAGAAAAATACTATATGATGTCACTTATATGTGGAATTTAAAATAAAACACAAAAAAGCAAACTCATAGAAAAAGAGATCAAGCTTGTGGTTAACAGAGACAGAGCGTGGGGGGAGGGGAGATTGGAGGAAGGTGGTCAAAAGGTACAAACTCCCATTCATAAGGTAAATAAGGAGAGGACCTTCAAGATGGCAAAGGCGTAAGATGGGGAGATCACCTTCTTCCTCACAAATACATCAACAATACATCTATATGTGGAACAACTCCTACAGAACACCTACTGAACACTGGCGGAAGACCTCAGACTTTCCAAAAAGCAAGAAATTCCCCACGTATGTGGGAAGGCAAAAGAAAAAAGAAAAAACAGAGACAAAAGAATAGGGATGGGACCTGCACCTCTGGGAAGGAGCTGTGAAGGAAGAAAAATTTCCATGCACTAGGAAGCCCTTTCACTGGCAGAGACGGTGGGGGTGGGGGGGAAGCTTTGGAGCCATGGAGGAGAGTGCAGCAACAGAGGTGCGGAGGGCAAAGTGGAGAGATTTCCGCACAGAGGATCGGTGCCGACCTGCACTCACCAGCCTGAGAGGCTTGTCTGCTCACCCGCTGGGGCGGGCGTGGGCTGGGAGCTGAGGCTCGGGCTTCAGAGGTCAGATCCCAGGGAGAGGAATGGGGTTGGCTGCATGAACACAGCTTGAAGGGGGCTAGTACACCACAGCTAGCTGGGAGGGAGTCTGGGAAAAAGTCTGGAACTGCCAAAGAGGCAAGAGACCATTGTTTCGGGGTGTGTGAGGAGAGGGGATTCAGAGCACTGCTTAAATGAGCTCCAGAGACAGGCACGAGCCACGGCTATCAGCGTGGACCCCAGAGACGGGCATGAAACACTAAGGCTGCTGTGGCAGCCACCAAGAAGCCTATGTGCAAGCACAGGTCACTATCCACACCTCCCCTCCCGGGAGCCTGTGCAGCCCGCCACTGCCAGGATCCCGTGATCCAGGGACAACTTCCCTGGGAGAACACATGTTGCAGCTCAGGCTGTCACAATGTCATGCTGGCCTCTGCTGCCACAGGCTCGCCCCGCATTCTGTACCCCTCCATCCTCCCAGCCTGAGTGAGCCAGAGCACCCTAATCAGCTGCTACTTTAACCCCGTCCTGTCTGAGTGGGGAACAGACACCCTCAGGAGACCTACATGCAGAGGTGGGGCCAAACCCAAAGCTGAACCCCAGGAGCTGTGCAAACAAAGAAGAGAAAGGGAAATCTCTCCCAGCAGCCTCAGGAGCAGCAGATTAAATCTCCACAATTAACTTGATGTACCCTGCACCTCTAGAATACCTGAATAGACAAGAAATCATCCCAAAATTGAGGCAGTGGACTTTGCGAGAAACTGTAGACTTGGGGTTTGCTTTCTGCATCTAATTAGTTTCTGGTTTTATGTTTATCTTAGTTTAGTATTTAGAGCTTATAATCATTGGTAGATTTGTTTATTGATTTGGTTGCTCTCTTCCTTTTATAAATATATATATATTTTAAATTTTTTTTCCTTTTTCTCTTTTTGTGAGTGTGTATGTTTCTTTGTGTGATTTTTGTCTGTATACCTTTGTTTTACCATTTGTCATAGGGTTCTGTCTGTCTTTTTTTTTTTTTTAAGGATAGTTTTTAGCACTTGTTATCATTCGTGAATTTGTTTTTTGGTTTGGTTGCTCTCTTCTTTCTTTCTTTTTTTATTACATTTTAATTTTTTATTTCTAATAATTTTAAAAGTTTTTTATTTTAGTAACTTTATTTTTCTTCTTTCTTTCTTTCTTTTTTTTCCTCCCTTTTCTTCTGAGCCATGTGGCTGACAGGGTCCTGGTGCTCTGGCCGGGCATCAGATCTGAGCCTCTTAGGTGAGAGAGTGGAGTTCAGGACATTGGTCCACCAGAGAACTCCCAACCCCACATAATATCAATCAGCAAGAGCTTTCCCAGAGATCTCTGTCTTAATGCTAAGACCCAGCTCCACTCAACGACCACCAAGCTACAGTGATGGACACCCTATGTCAAACAACTAGCAAGACAGGAACACAACCCCATCCATTAGAAGAGAGGCTGCCTAAAATCATAATAAGTTCACAAACACCCCAAAACACACCACCAGACATGGTCCTGCCCACCAGAAAGACAAGATCCAGCCTCATCCACGAGAACACAGGCACCAGTCCCCTCCACCAGGAAGCCTACACAACCCACTGAACCAACCTTACCCACTGGGGGCAGACACCAAAAACAACGGGAACTACAAACCTGCAGCCTGCGAAAAGGAGACCCCAAACA
>NC_041217.1:28398854-28402148 GCF_002837175.3 Physeter macrocephalus
AATGATAGTAAAGATGATCCAAAATCTTGGAAATAGAATGGAGAAAATACAAGAAACATTGAATAAGGACCTAGAGGAACTACAGAGCAAACAAACAATGATGAACAATACAATATATGAAATTAAAAATTCTCTAGAAGGAATCAATAGCAGAATAACTGAGGCAGAAGAAAGGATAAGTGACCCTGAAGATAAAATATTAGAAAAAACTACTGCAGAACAGAAAAAAGAAAAAAGGATGAAAAAAATTGAGGACAGTCTCAGAGACCTCTGGGACAACATTAAATGTACCAACATTCGAATTATAGGGGTCCCAGAAGAAGAAGAGAAAAAGAAAGGGACTGAGAAAATATTTGAAGAGATTATAGTTGAAAACTTCCCTAATATGGGAAAGGAAATAATCAATCAAGTCCAGGAAGTGCAGAGAGTCCCATACAGGATAAATCCAAGGAGAAACACACCAAGACACATATTAATCAAACTATCAAAAATTAAACACAAAGAAAAAATATGAAAAGCAGCAAGGGCAAAACAACAAATAACATATAAGGGACTCCCCATAAGGTTAACAGCTGATATTTTAGCAGAAACTCTGCAAGCCAGAAGGGAGTGGCAGGACATATTTAAAGTGATGAAAGGGAAAAACCTACAATGAAGATTACTCTACTCAGCAAGGATCTCATTCAGATTTGATGGAGAAATTAAAACTTTTACAGACGAGCAAAAGCTAAGAAAATTCAGCATCACCAAACCAGCTTTACAACAAATGCTAAAGGAACTTCTCTAGGTAGGAAACACAAGAGAAAGAAAAGAACTACAGTAACAAACCCAAAACAATTAAGAAAATGATAATAGAAACATACTTATTGATGACTACCTTACATGAAAGTGGATTAAGTGCTCCAACCAAAAGACATAGACTGGCTGAATGGATACAAAAACAAGACCCATATATATGTTGTCTACACGAGACCCACTTCAGAACTAGGGACACATACAGACTGAAAGTAAGGGAATGGAAAATATATTCCATGCAAATGGAAATCAAAAGAAAGCTGGAGTAGCAATTCTCATATCAGACAAAATATACTTTAAAATAAAGAGTATTACAAGAGACAAAGAAGGACAGTACATAATGATCAAGGGATCAATCCAAGAAGAAGATATAACAAATGTAAATATTTATGCACCAACATAGGAGCACCTCAATACATAAGGCAAATGCTAACAGCCATAAAAGGGGAAATCAACAGTAACACAATCATAGTGGGGGACTTTAACACCTCACTTACACCAATGGACAGATCATCCCAAATGAAAATAAATAAGGAAACACAAGCTTTAAATGATACATTAAACAAGATGGACTTAATTGATATTTATAGGACATTCCATCCAAAAACAACAGAATACACTTTCTCCTCAAGTGTTCATTGAACATTCTCCAGGATAGATCACACCTTCAGTCACAAATCAAACCTTGGTAAATTTAAGAAAATTGAAATCATATCAAGCATCTTTTCCGACAACAACAATATGAGACTAGATAGCAATTACAGGAAAAAATCTGTAAAAAATACAAACACATGAAGGCTAAACAATGCACTAATAAATAACCAAGAGATCACTGAAGAAATCAAAGAGGAAATTAAAAAATACCGAGAAACAAATGACAATGAAAACACGATGACCCAAAACCTATGGGATGCAGCAAAAGCAGTTTTAAGAGGGAATTTTATAGCAATACAATCCTACCTCAAGAAACAAGAAACATCTCAAATAAACAATCTAAACTTACACCTAAAGCAATTAGAGAAAGAAGAACAAAAATCCCCAAAGTTAGTAGAAGGAAAGAAATCATAAAGATAAGTTCAGAAATAAATGAAAAAGAAATGAAGGAAATGATAGCAAAAGATCCATGAAACTAAAAGCTGGTTCTTTGAGAAGGTAAACAAAATTGATAAACCATTTTCCAGACTCATTAAGAAAAAAATGGAGAGGATTCAAATCAATAGAATTAGAAATGAAAAAGGAGAAGTAACAACTGATGCTGCAGAAATACAAAGGATCATGAGAGATGATGAGGATCATACAAGCAACTATATGCCAATAAAATGGACAACTGGAAGAACTGGACAAATTCTTAGAAAAGCACAACTTCCTGAGACTGAACCAGGAAGAAATAGAAAATATAAACAGACCAATGTGATTGGTCTGAATTAAACTGTGATTCAATTTCAACTGAAATTGAAACTGTGATTAAAAATCTTCCAACAAACAAAAGTCCAGGACCAGATGGCTTCACAGTCGAATTCTATCAAACATTTGGAGAAGAACTAATACATATCCTTCTCAAACTCTTCCAAAATATAGCACAGGGAGGAACACTCCCAAACTCATTCTACAAGGCCACCGTCACCCTGATACCAAAACCAGACAAAGATGTCACAAAGAAAGAAAACTACAGGCCAATAGCACTGATGAACACAGATGCAAAAATCCTCAACAAAATACTAGCAAACAGAGTTCAACAGCACATTAAAAGGATCATACACCATGATCAAGTGGGGTTTATCCCAGGAATGCAAGGATTCTTCAGTATATGCAAATCAATCAATGTGATATGCCATATTAACAAATTGAAGGAGCAAAACCATACGATCATCTCAACAGATGCAGAAAAAGCTTCTGACAAAATTCAATACCCATTTATGATAAAAACCCTGCAGAAAGTAGGCATAGCATGAACTTACCTCAACATAATAAAGGCCATATATGACAAACCCACAGCCAACACCATTCTCAGTGGTTAAAAACTCAAACCATTTCCATTAAGATCAGGAACACGACAAGGTTGCCCACACTCAACACTATCATTCAACATAGTTTTGGAAGTTTTAGCCACAACAATCAGAGAAAAAAAAGAAATTAAAGGAATCCAAATCGGCAAAGAAGAAATAAAGCTGTCACTGTTTGCAGATGACATGATACTATACATAGAGAATCCTAAAGATGCTACCTGAAATCTACTAGAGCTAATCAATGAATCTGGTAAAGTAGCAGGACACAAAATTAATACACAGAAATCCCTTGCATTCCTATACACTAATGATGAAAAATCTGAAAGAGAAATTAAGGAAACACTCCCGTTTACCACTGCAACAAAAAGAATAAAATACCTAAGAATAAACCTATCTAAGGAGACAAAAAACCTGTATGCAGAAAACTATAAGACACTGATGGAAAAAATTAAAGATGATAGAAACAGATGGAGAGATACACCATGTTCTTGGA
>NC_041217.1:28410183-28448605 GCF_002837175.3 Physeter macrocephalus
GTGAAAATGACTCTACTCCCCAAAGCAATCTACAGATTCAATGCAATCCCTATCAAACTACCACTGGCATTTTTCACAGAAATAGAACAAAAAAATTTCACAATTTGTATGGAAACACAAAAGATTCTGAATAGCCAAAGCAATCTTGAGAAAGAAAAACAGAGCTGTAGGAATCAGGCTCCCTGACTTGAGACTATACTACAAAGCTACAGTAATCAAGACGGTATGGTACTGGCACAAAAACAGAAATATAGGTCAATGGAACAGGATAGAAAGCCCAGAGATAAACCCATGTACATATGGTCACCTTATCTTTGATAAAGGAGGCAAGAGTATACAGTGGAGAAAAGACAACCTCTTCAATAAGTGGTGCTGGGAAAACTGAACAGCTACATGGAAAAGAATGAAATTAGAACACTCCCTAACACCATACAGAAAAATAAACTGAAAATGGATTAAAGACGTAAATGTAAGGCCAGCCACTGTAAAACTCTTTGAGGAAAACAGAGGCAGAACACTCTATGACATAAATCACAGCAATATCCCTTTTGACCCACCTCCTAGAGAAATGGAAATAAACAATAAAAAAAAATAAACAAAGGGGACCTAATGAAACTAAAAAGCTTTTGCACAGCAAAGGAAATAATAAACAAGACAAAAAGACAACCCTCAGAATGGGAGAAAATATTTGCAAATGAATCAACAGACAAAGGATTAATCTCCAAAATATACAAGCAGCACATGGAGCTCAATATCAAAAAAACAAACAACTCAATCCAAAAATGGGCAGAAGACCTATATAGACATTTCTCCCAAGAAGATATACAGATTTCCGACAAACACATGAAAGGATGCTCAGTGTCACTAATCATTAGAGAAATGAAAATCAAAACTACAATGAGGTATCACCTCACACCAGTCAGAATGGCATCATCAAAATGTCTACAAACAATAAATGCTGGAGGGTGTGGAGAAAAGGGAACCCTCTTGCACTGTTGGTGGGAATGTAAATTGATACAGCCACTATGGAGAACAGTATGGAAGTTCCTTAAAAAACTAAAAATAGAATTACCATATAACCCAGCAATCCCACTACTGGGCATATACCCTGAGAAAACCATAATTCAAAAAGAGTCGTGTAACACCATGTTCATCACGGCACTATTTACATTAGCCCAGGATATGGAAGCAACCTAAGTGTCCACTGACACATGAATGGATAAAGAAGATGTGACACTTTTATAAAATGGAATATTACTCAGCCATAAAAAGAAACGAAATTGAGTTATTTGTAGTGAGGTTGTGTAGTGAGTCCTAGGTGGACTCTAGGTCACATATAGTAGTGACCTAGAGTCTGTCATACAGAGTGAATTAAGTCAGAAAGAGAAAAACAAATACTGTATGCTAACACATATATATGGAATCTAAAAAAAAAAAAGGTTCTGAAGAACCTAGGGGCAGAACAGGAATAAAGACGAAGATGTAGAGAATGGACATGAGGACATGAGGTAGGGGAAGGGTAAGCTGGGACAAAGTGAGAGAGTGGCATGGACATATATACACTACCAAATGTAAAATAGATAGCTAGTGGGAAGCAGCCGCATAGCACAGGGAGATCAGCTCGGTGCTTTGTGACCACCTGGAGGGTGGGATAGGGAGGGTGGGAGGGAGACTCAAGAGGGAGGGGATATGGGGAAATATGTATACGTATAGCTGATTCACTTTGTTATACAGCAGCAACTAACAGAACAATGTAAAGCAATTATACTCCAATAAAGATGTTAAAAAAAATAAAGATAAATAAGTACTAGGGATGTAATGTAAAACATGACAACTATAGCTAACACTGCTGTATGTTATGTAGGAAAGTTGTGAAGAGAGTAAATCCTATGAATTGTCATCAAAAGGAGAAAGGTTTTTTCCTTTTTTCTTTCTTCCCTGTTTATTTTATCTATATGAGAAGATGGGTGTTAGCTGAACCTATTGTGGTAATTATTTCATAATATATGTAAATAAAACCATCCTGCTGCACACCTTAGACGTATACAGTGATATATGTCAATTATTTCTCAAAGAAACTGGGGAAAAAAGATTTTTAAATAAGAGAGTTAGTTTACATTGAAAATAAAATCCCATTTTCAGTCTCATCAAAAAGAATAAAATACCTAGGAACAAATCTAACAAAGGAGGTAAAAGACCTGTACTCTAAAAACTATAAGGCACTGATTAAAGAAACTGAAGACAAAACAAATAGATGGAAAGATTTACCATGCTCATGGATTGGAAGAATTAATATTGTTAAAAAGACCATATTACCAAAGCAATCTACAGATTCAATGCAAAACCTATCAAAATACAAATGACACTTTTCACAGAACTAGAACAAATAAGTCTAAAATTTGTATGGAAACACAAAAGATCTGTATAGCCAAAACAATCTTGAGAAAGGAGTACAAAGCTGGAGGTATCACGCTCCCTTATTTCAAACTATAACACAAAGCTAGTCACCAAAACAGTATGGTATTGGCACTAAAACAGACACAGAGATAAGTGGAACAGAATAGAGAGCCCGGAAGTGTACCCACACCTATATGGGCAATCTACAACAAAGGAGGCAAGAATATACAAAGGGAAAAGACAGCCTCTTCAATAAATGCTGTTGGGAAAACTGGACAGCTACATGCAAAAAAAATTAAAGTGGACTACTCTCTCACACCATGCACAAAAATAAATTCAAATGAATTAAAGACTTAAATGTTAAGACCTGAAACTATAAAACTCCTAGAATAAAAAATAGGCAGTACAATCTTTGACACGGGTCTTAGTAATATTTTGGGGGATATGTCTCCTCAGGCAAGGGAAACAAAAGCAAAAATAAACAAATGGGACTGCAACAAACTAAAAAGCTTTTGCACAGCCAAGGAAACTATCAACAAAATGGAAAGGCTGTCTACTGAATGGGAGAAGATATTTGCAAATAATATATCCAATAAGGGATTAATATCCAAAATATAGAAACAATCATACAACTCAAAAACAGGAAAACAAACAACCCAATTAAAAAGTAGGCAGGGCTACATGGGAAAAGAATCTAAAAAAGAGTAGATATATATATATGTATAACTGATTCACTTTGTTGTACACCTGAAACTAACACAACGTTGTAAATCACCTGTACTTCAATAAAATTTTTTAAAAATAAATAAAGTGGTATTTCATTGCTTTAAAAAAAGTAGGCAGAGGATATGAATATACATTTTTCCAAAAGAAGACACACAAATGGCCAACAGGCACATGAAAAGATGCTCAACATTACTACTCATCAGGGAAATGGAAATCAAACCACAGTGAGATACTCCCTCATATCTGTTAGAATGGCTATTATCAAATAGATATCAAATGTTGGCAAGGATGTGGAAAAAAAAGGAACCCTTGTGCATCTTTGGTGGGAGTGTAAATTGGTGCAACCACTATGGAAAACAATATGGAAGTTCCTCAAAAAATTAAAAACAGAACCACCATACAATCTAGCAATTCCACTCCTAGGTTTTTATCCAAAGAAAATGAAAACACTAATTCAAAAAGATATATGCATCCTTATGTTCACTGCAGCATTTTTTATAACAGCCAAGATATGGAAGCCACCCAAGTGCTCATCAACAGATGAATGGACAAAGATGTGGTATACACATATGCAATGGAATATTACTCAGCCAGAAAAAAGAATGAAATTTTGCCATTTGATACAACATGGATGGACCTAGAAGTCAGACAAAGACAAGTACCATATGATTTCAGTTATATGTGGAATCTAAAAAACAAAACAAATGAACAGACATCACAAAAGAGAAACAGAGTCATAGGTACAAATAGGTGGTTGCCAGATGGGAGAGGGCATTGGGGAGAGGAGAGAAATACATGAGGGAGGTTAAAAGGTACAAACTTCCAGTTGCAAAATAAATGAGTCATGGTATGAAATGTTCATTGTTCAGAATACAGTCAATAATTACATAATATCTTTTTAGGACAGATGGTAACTAGATATATCATGGTGATCATTTTGAAATGTATAGAATATTGAATCACTACGTTGTATAACATAGTTGTGGTTCAAGAGGAACTAACATAGTGTTGTAGGTCAATTATACTTTAATAACGAACAAAGAAACAAACAAACACAGGAAAAGAGATCAGATTTGTGGTTACCAGAGGTGGGGGGGGTGGAAGGAGGGGAAATTGGATGAAAGCAGTCAAATGGTACAAACTTCCAGCTCTGACTAAGTACTAGGGATGTAACGTACAACCGGATCAATATAATGAACACTGCTGTATGTTCTATATGAAAATTGAGAGTAAATCCTAAGAGTTCTCATCACAAGGAAAAAATTTTTTCTATTTCTTTAATTTTGTATTTATATGAGATGTTGGATATTCACTAAACTTATTGTGGTAATCATTTTATGATGTATGTAAGTCAGATTATTATGCTGTACACTTTAAAGCTATATAGGTCACTTATATCTCAACAAAAATGGAAGAAAAAAAAGAATAGTGCTTTTTTTTTTCTCTCCTTTATAGAAGGAATTTCAGATATGGATTAGTCAAAAGTCTCCTGATGGACGAGTAATTGTTTTTGGCTGAGCAATGCTGCTGACCTGAATTAAATAAATTTCAGGAACTTAACATGAAATTCTTAATATAAATTTGTTTTTGTGGTTCAAGAGGGGCTAACGTTAAATATGCAAATGAGTTATAATTAATTACTGCATCATTTGTTATTACATTAAATACTAATACCAAATGAGGAACACCTAGGGCTTCTAGAAGACCACAGATCTAGCCAATTATTGGGGATTCTGAGGTTTTGAGGTTTTGCTGTTAGATTGACCAAAAATTCTAAAGATACAGTCCCCATTGTGTGAAGATTTCAGGTAAACAGTAACTTTTATACACTATGGGTGAAAGTATAGTTGGTAAAACTTTTCAGTTGGAAAATTTTATTGTGTTATCAAAAACTTTCAAATGTTTAAACTGTTTTGATGAAAAGTATTTCCTCTTTAAGGAGTTTGTCCTACAGAAATATTCACTGTTAAAGAGATTCAGGTGTAAGGATGTATGTAAATCTTATGTACACAAGATTATGTGTAAGGATATTCACCATAAATTATTGATATTAAAAAATTTGAAGCAACTTAAATGCAACATTAAGGATTTTATTTTATTCACTAATGGCACATCGACATGATAACATACAGTAGGAAAGGGAGTATAATATGCTAGTTAGAGGAGAGGTTTCCAAATCAGACAAACTAAGGTTTGATCCTTACTTGCTGTGTGACTAATATTTTCTAGCCTCATATTTTTCATCTACAAAGTGTTGATAATTATACCTACTCCATATAGATATAAAAATTAAATGAAAGAACATATGTGGGCTTCCCTGGTGGCTCAGTGGTTAAGAATCCGCCTGCTAATGCAGGGGACACGGGTTGGAGCCCTGGTCCGGGAAGATCCCACATGCCGTGGAGCAACTAAGCCCGTGCGCCACAACTACTGACCCTGCGCTCTAAAGCCTGAGAGCCACAACTACTGAGCCCAAGTGCCACAACTACTGAAGCCTATGTGCCTAGAGCCTGTGCTCTGCAACAAGAGAAGCCACCTAATGAGAAGCCCATGCACCGCAATGAAGAGTAGCCCCCGCTTGCCACAACTAGAGAAAAGTGTGCACAGCAACAAAGACCCAACACAGCCAAAAATAAAAAAAAATTTTTTTAATTAAAAAAAAAAGAAAGAATGTATGCTTCTAAACACTTAGCACATTATCTAACACTTGAGAAATATTATGTTCTATCCATTACAAATGATATTTAAAGTAATATTTCAGAATATGGGAAAATGCTTACAATACAATATTAAGATTTGAACTATATGCAGGTAACAATTGCAATTGTAATATAATCCAAATATACCTGTAACCTATTGGTATGACTGTATTAATGTCCAACATTTTTTTCTCATCAGCCCCTCTCTGGGTAACTGCAAGACCTCAGCTCTGTCTCTCCAGTATTCCTTGGGATTTCTGGGAAGCCCCAGGGTATATCTTGTGTACATTACATTCCCACAACATTCAGGCTACTCCTGGTGTAACCTAGTCCATAGCAACTAGTTTGAAATTTCTTCTGCCTCCGAGACCAGTCGTTTTATTAAATATGATCTGAAATTCTTTGCGCTTCTTGGCTTTGGTACCTGAAACTAAACTGAAATGTTCTTTAACTGTCCACAGAGAATTAATGCTGCCTGACTTCTACTAACTTTCCTAGTAATTATTCTCTCCTTTCATTTACTTTTTTTGTCATTTGTACCTCTAAATCAATCTTATATGCTGCCCTTTTATTTTTATTTTTTTAAATTTTATTGAATGAAAGATTCTTTAAATTCCACAGTGCTTTCCAATCTTCAAAAGTTTCACACACATGATTTCATATAATCCCATAATAACCCTTTTTCAAAATACCCTATTCCTATATTGCCCCTCTCCTCTTCCCTCTCCCCACTGGTAGCCACCAGTTTGTTCTCTTTATCTTTGAGTCTTATGTTGCCATATTTTCTAATTGTCTTTCTTTCACAGTATATTTTTGCCCTTTATTGAGTTGACTTCTTTACTGTTAGTGACTTAATCTCCTAGATTATAAATTCCTTATGAGGAAAGACTAGGATTTCTTTTTCTTTAACATCCCCCATAGCACCCAGTGTAATTCTACCACAGACATAAAGTGGGAACTCAGGAAATTCTAATTAATGCAGCCCCAAAGATGCAGTAAAGAATAAATTATGTAATAGGTAACTATGACTCAGCAAGAAATCCCTTTATACTAACAGAGTGGGCCTTTACATGTTGACTTCTCCCATCATTCGTCATACTACCATTATCCAGCGCAGCCTAAAATAGTGGAAAGGCAGCAACCCTCTGTTCTGGGCTCCTCTGACCTGACAAATTCCTCCCCTACATGGGCTGCTGAGACATGAGCTGAAAGTGAGACATGCTTCCATAAGGAACAAGGGAGGTTCAACCTCCCTGTATTCTTGATCAATTTCGCATGTATCCTTTCTTCTGCTTCTTTGCTGGTTACAGGTGAAAATGAAAATGATCTCAACCAACTCGTCATTCAAACCAAGCTTTAAACCTGAATCAGCCTTTGTGATCTGACCTGCCTCATCAGGTACAATTGTAAATATACATCATCTCATCTAATCCTCACAAAACAAGGCATGATGTGGCGAAGACAGTGCTCAACAATGACTCTATAACCTCCTCTGCATTCCCCAGACTCCCTTGCAGATAGGTTAGGGCCATGTGACTAGTTCTGGGCAACGGACTGAGTAGAAATAACATATGTCTCTAAAGGCCAAGGAAGTTAAAAGCCGGTATGGAGGTCCTCCATACCTCTCCTGCTATAACATTCCTGGATTGGAAGCTATTAGTTACAAGAGGGAGCACAGGTGTCACATCCACATAGGAATCTATGAAAGCAAAAAATATAATTTGTTTGTGTTAAACAAAGATTTCACAATTTGTAACTTCAGCATAGCCTATCCTATCCTGACTAACATAGATAATATTCAGAGTATTTAATAACTAGTACCGAATGGGCACTGACATATCAGAATGAATGTAATGAGCAATCAGAACAGACATTGGCTGTACACAGCTGGTATGGCCATATGAGTCCATACCAGTTGAACAGCCCAGAAAATAACTCTACAAACTTATCCCAATTTCATAGTTGATGAAATTCATGAAGTTCAGAGAAGGTCATCTGGCCCGCCTAGAATCAATGATTTCTAAGTGATATTCAATCCAACTCTTCTTGATATAAAGTCTGTTCTCTTCTATCTCTACTTCCTATTTCCTACTTGTTGAATGCTTAAATTATCTCAACAACTCATCACAAGTTGTTTTTGAGGCGGCAGTAGAGCTGTCCAAATAGTTTGTTTATCTAAACCATGGTGGTATGGTCCAATAGTATATGTTTATTATTGCTGAGTTTTCTTTAAATTGAGCCCCTTCTTGTTTCCTATAGAATGTCAGCATTATATTTAGCTTTTCTTTTAAATTCTCTTCTGTCATTATTCTTAATTAATCCTGAAACTGTAGTATTTAAGTTGATACATCCAACTTTATGATATATATTTAAAAGGCAAGAGAAAATTAAATTGGATGAAATTCTGGCTTTTGGCAGAGTTCTTTTGCTCCTGCTGCATTCTTCATTTAAATTCATAAGTCTCTTTTCTCCATGGCAGGATAATCATCTCCACAGCAACTAACTATTGCACCACAAAGGAAGATGCCTGTGAGTGAGAACCGATCAGCAGGAGCTGAGCAACACTTAGGCAACAGAGATTCTATTTTCACACAAATATCTCTAATTATAAGAAGCTAAGGAAGAACTATATCGTTCCCTCCATCCCACCCAAATACAAGCAGAGCTACGGCTACATAGTTTCTCACAAAAATATGGTACTTTCAACCACAGAGAGCTTTAATAAGCATATTCCTATGTAGAGATGATATCACCTATTATTGCAAGGCAAGCACGTATCTAGACTGAAAAGCAGGCACTAGTTAAATTAAAATCACACAGATTATGGCATGATTCAAGAGTAGAAATTAAAGCAGGATATGTTTTACAGATTGCTAATAATATTCAAACAAACAACAAAGTCAAAAGTGAAAGGAAAGGTACAGAAATGGTTACTGGCCAAGCAATAATTATTACCAGGGCTGCTCTTTCCAAAGAGGAAATTTGGAATGGGCATGGTGGTGCTCAGGAGCTTGTACGGGTGCTAATCACAGCAATGATAACATGCATTACATTGGAAATGGGTCTGAACACTTTACAACACGATGTCAAGGCAGCATTTTCACTGGCAGGCAGAATTCTCTAGGAAATCTGAAACCATAGTATATACTGGTAATGGAGTCCAAGAAAACACTGGATGATTACTAGACGCTGCCTACTACCCACCGTTTTTACATTGGTTTCATAGAATTTTAAGTCAAATCATATTTATAATCTATAATACACAATCTTACAAGTGACATACGTTGTTTGAAGAATATCAGTCTCTTCTCTCCCACTAGATGATAAGCATCTCGAGGGCAGGCACCATATCATATGATTATGCTATTTCCTATAATGTTCAAGACAACCCACGATAAAGAGGTTCTGTCTCAATATAATATTGAAATGACAAGTTTCTCAGATCTGTTACAGCAGGAAAAAAAAATCGTTGAAGTAGACACTATCTCTCTGCCCTTTCAGCCCCAAAGCTCAGATTAGTTGGGTGGTAGGGTGACCCCCATTCTGGATTCTCTCAACACCAGAGCCCTCCCAAGTTGTCTAACCTGTTAGTCTCCTAAGAACATGTAACCCTTAAGCTGGATTCTATTATCAACCATGCCAAAGAAGCTTCCTCCTAGCACCTTAAATCTCTAGCCCCTGTACTCTTCTGACTGCATCTGACTTTCCTGGATTACCTCTGTTGTCACTTTCTGCATGCTGGTCCCCAAGCTGACAAGTGTTGCTGGAAAAAGTCAGTGAACTTTGTTGATGTTGCTTTCTCTAAATTCACACTTGTCACCTCCACAGAGCCCATACTGCTGCCCAGGAATCTTTTGGGTCATCTCTTACTGATTCCTTAGCACTGTCTATATCGGGGATAATATTCAAAAATTTTAACTACTATAGCAGAGGCACCATCCTTGAACTGATACAGCAAGGTCTGAGAGAGAATCCCAGCTGCACCCTGTATTTACCTCTTTTTTAAAAAATTTATTTTTATTTATTTTTTTGGCTGCGCTGTGTCTTCGTTGCTGCGTGCAGTCTTTCTCTAGTTGCGGCGAGCGGGGGCTACTCTTCGTTGCGGTGCACGGGCTTCTCATTGCAGCGGCTTCTCTTGTTGCAGAGCATGGGCTCTAGGCGCGCAGGCCTCAGTAGTTGTGGCGTGCAGCCTTCAGTTGCTGTGGCACGCGGGCTCAGTAGTTGTGGAGCACAGGCTTAGTTGCTCCACCACATGTCGGATCTTCCCGGACCAGGGCTCGAACCCATGTCCCCTGCATTGGCAGGTGGGTTTTTCATCACTGTGCCACCAGGGAAGTCCCTGTATTTACCTTTTAGTTGCTGACTGAGGCAACTTGGGAGAGAAGCGAGGTTGCA
Organism: Physeter macrocephalus; assembly: GCF_002837175.3. Classification (NCBI taxonomy): domain Eukaryota; kingdom Metazoa; phylum Chordata; class Mammalia; order Artiodactyla; family Physeteridae; genus Physeter; species Physeter macrocephalus. The sequence continues at coordinate 28,420,401 of NC_041217.1, forward strand.
GGAGCAGCAGATATTTACCAGCTGATATGAAAGCATGTCAATATTTTAAACAACCAGTAAAGCTGAATAGTTTGAAACAACTGAATATCAGTCCTGCTTTCAACTATGACTTTTCTAAAAACTGTTTCTCCTTTTTTCCTGCCCCCATTCAACATCAACCTTTCTATTTATTCATTCAATAAATATTTATTGGGCTTCCCTGGTGGCACAGTGGTTAAGAATCCGCCTGCCAATGCAGGGGACATAGGTTCAAGTCCTGGTCCGGGAAGATCCCACATGCCGTGGAGCAACTAAGCCTGTGCGCCACAACTACTGAGCCTGCTCTCTAGAGCCCGCGAGCCACAACTACTGAGCCCTCGTGCCACAACTACTGAAGCCCACGTACCTAGAGCCCGTGCTCTGCAACAAGAGAAGCCACCGCAATGAGAAGCCTGTGCAGCACAGTGAAGAGTGGCCCCTGCTCGCTGCAATTAGAGAAAGCCCGTGTGCAGCAACGAAGACCCAACACAGCCAAAAATAATAATAATAAAATAAATAATAATAATAATAATAAATAAGTATTTATTGAGCAACTTGCATCATTTTAAGTAAACAAGAGACCCAAAAAACCCCCGTCCAAGTGGCCTTACATTCTAGTGGGAGTCATAGGTAAGAGAAAACAAATACAATAAGTAAAATACATAGTATGTTTAAAAGTGAGAAGAGCTATGGAAAAAAAGAAAAAGGAGAGGGTAATGGAGTTCAGGACTGCAGGGAGCAGGTGAAGATTTTAGACATGGTATGAGGGTTGGGCTCACTGAGAAGATGAGGAATGAGCCATTTGATGGGGAAAAGCATTCAGGACAGAGGAAACAGGCCATGCAAAGGCTTACATTCTAGCAACTCCTCATTATGCAAAGATAATTTAACCTCCAACCTCCTGCTGCATAGAGATCAAAGTTATTGGTAAATGATCGCTTTGGCTTTTCTTCCTTTGCAACTCTAACACATCCTTACATTTTTTCTTTTCCTTCACATCTTAGATGAATAAGTGCTCCTCCTTCCAATGTCTTCTGCTTTCCTGTGTCCTCCCCATCCTCCTCACCTCATTTACCCTTATTTCCACCATCTACAATCTCTTCCCATTCTGTCTCTTCAGATAGGCAGAAGTCTTTTCTAAATTAAAACACCATTGTCACTTAACTTAAACGTTTCTTCTAAGTATAGGCTATTTCCTCCATTTAAAATCAAATACTTTCAATTTCCTCACCACCGATATTCTCTTTGGCCTCCGATTTCTGCCTTCTGCCCCCTTCAGACAACTTAAACTAATCTCTTGACTCCTAAAGTCAAATTGCTCCTGGACCCTGTTCACAGTCTGTCAATTGATAATTATCACTGTCCAAGGAAGATTAATTTGGAAAGGGATACCCATCTACAATTACTTGTATTAAAATCAGGATTCAATTTGTTAAAGTTGTAAATCTTAAAACCCTGGGGTTTTTAAAATGTAATTTTATTTTTTATTGTGGTAAAATACATGCAACCTAAAAGTTACCATTCAATCATTTTCAAGTGTAGAATTCAGTGGCATTAAGTACTTTCATGATATTGTATAACCACCACTGCCACTATGCACTTCCAGAACTTTTTCATTATCTCAAGCAGAATCTCTGTACCCATTAAACAAGTATGCCTGCACCACTCTGTCCCCGCTGGTAAACTCTATTCTATTTCTGTCTCTATGAATTTAACTATTCTAGGTGCCTCATGTAAGTATTTGTCCTTTTGTGCTTGGCTTATTTTACTTAGCATATTTTCAAGGTTCCGCCATGTTGTAGCATTTATCACAATTTAGTTCCTTTTTAGGGCTGAATAATATTCCATTGTGTATATATACCACATTTGTTTTTCCATGCATCTGTTGATGGACATTTAGGTTGTTTCTACCTTTTGGCTATTGTGAATAATACATCTGTGAACACTGTTGTATAAGTATCTGTTTGAGTCCCTGATTTCAATTCTTTGAGGGTATATACCTAGGTGTGGAATCGCAGGTTCATAGTTAATTCTATGTTCAACCTTCTGAGGACCTGTTAAACTGTTTTCCACAGAGCTGTACCATTTTACATTTCCACCAGCAATGCATAAGGACTGCAAGTTCTCCACATTCCCGACGACAAATGGTATTTCTCACTTTTTGATAAACGATGTCGTAATCGGTTAAAGTGGTATCTCATTGTGGTTTTAATTTGTATTCTCCTAATGAGTAGTGACGTTGAGCATCTTTTCATGTGCTTATTGGCTATGTGTATATCTTCTTTGGATAAATGTCTATTCAAGTCCTTTCCACTCCTAAAACATCTTTATACTTTCTAATTGGGTTTTTATTGTCGCTGTTGAGTTGTAGTTCTTTACATAGTCTAGATATTAATCTCTTAACAGATACATGATTTGCAAATATTTTCTCTAATTCTATAGATTCTTTTCACTTTCTTTTTTGATTGAAGTATAGTTGCTGTACAATATTATATGTTACAGGTGTACAATATAGTGATTCATAATTTTTAAAGGTTATACTCCATTTATAGTTATTATAAAATACTGGCTATATTCCCTGTATTGTACAATATATCCTTGTAGCTTATTTTACCCCTAATAGTTTGTACCTCTTATTCCCCTACCCCTATGTTGCCCCTCCCTCCTTTCCTCTCCCCACTGATATCCACTAGTTTGTTTTCTATACCTATGAGTCTGCTTCTTTTTTGTTATATTCACTAGTTTCTTGTATTTTTTAGTTTCCACATATACGTGATATCATGCAGTAATTGTCTTTCTCTGTCTGACTTATTTTACTTAGCATAATGCCCTCCAAGTCCATCCATGTTGCTTCAAATGGCAAAATTTCATTCTTTTCTATGGCTGAGTAGTATTCCGTTGTGTGTATATATACCACATCTTCTTTATCCATTTATCTGTTGATGGACACTTAGATTGCTTCCATGTCTTGGCAATTGTAAATAATGCTGCCATGAACATTGGGGTGCACGTATCCTTTCGAATTAGTGGGATTTTTTTGGTTTTTCGGATATATACCCAGAAGTTGAATTGCTGGGTCATATGGTAGTTCTATTTTTAGTTTTTTGAGAAATCTCCATATAGTTTTCCACAGTGACTGCACCAATTTACATTCCCACTAACAGTGTATGAGGGTTCCCTTTTCTCCACATCCTTGCCAACATTTGTTATTTGTATTCTTTTTGATGATAGCCATTCTGACAGGTGTGAGGTGGTATCTCATGGTGATTTTTCTTTTCACTTTCTTTATAGTGTCCTTTGATGTACAAAAGTTTTAAATTTTTGATGAAGTTTAGTTTATCTATTTTTTCTTTTGTTGCCTGTGCTTCTGGTGTCCTATCTACAAAATCATTGCCAAATCCAATGTTATAAATATTTTACCCTATGTTTTTTAAGAGTTAAACCTCATTTTTAAGTTCAACATATTCTATTTAGAAATCGAATAATTTAAAGTATAAAAGGTCACTTTTACTTGTTATTAGGCTAATATTCAATTAATTATGTTTAAAAAAGTTAAATTCCCCTAAAATATTTTAAACTATGTTTTCAAATTTTATATAATCTTCAAATACTTCAAATATCTGACAGAATAAACAGCATGATTTATCTAAACATTTAAATAATCAACAAACACATATGGATTATCACAGTATTACAAAACATAGCCCTAAACTACTACAAAAATGGGAATTCAATACTTTTGAGCTATACCATAATTTTCTATATATTCCCAGGGTTACAGAATCACTTATCCAATCAAAGGTAGCAGACTTTCCATCCTACTTGGCCTAAAATTTGGGGCACAAAAATGCCATAGATTTAGGTCTATTAGAGATTATGAAGTTAGGGCTCTTTCCTGAGCCCTTTCTTGCAGTGATGGTCATTCTCCTGCCTGCCCATTTTCTTCCAACCCAGTAAATAGATAGCAAATACAGAACGAAATCAGAAAGGAAGTTAGAAAAAGAAATACAGATTGGAAAGTCCTAGTCAGAAACTGAGAGTTAGAGTTGCTGAAGATTCCAACAGACAGAGGATATGCCCTCAGACCCTTTTTTCCTTTTAAACAAGCAACATATTTTACAACCTTAGTTGTTACTGTGACTTGGTAAGAATCTCCTCTCTGCCTAATTGAATTCTATATTATTTTTTTGTCTTTCTTTTGGCCTCCCTGTTATTGACAAACCCCTTAAACTTAAAAAACTTTAAACAATATGCACTGTGATCCTAATTTTTTGGAAACTGTTTCCCTTGCTTTCATGAGGCTACAGTCTCCTGGATTTTCTCTCATCTGTCTTCACTGCCTCTTTTGTTCTTGGATCCTTTCACTCCTTCTTCCTCCCCACACTGCATAGAGGTGACCAAGCTCCAAGTTTCACAGCAGAGCCCTCTGGCTCTCTCTATAACCACTTTCCATTGGAATCTTCAGCAACTTTAACTCTCAGCTTTTGACCAGGACTTTGCAATCTGTACCTCTATTTCCATTACTGCTGGAAATTTGCACCTAGATTTCTTGCCTTTAGTTCACACTCAACTCATCTGAAATAAAATTATTTATCCTTTTCACAAATGAACACCCTCTCTGACCTTCCCTTATGGATACTAGTATTCTCCCAGGCGCAAGACATGAAAAGTGGTAGCTTTATAAAAAGAGAGGATTGGGAATTGTAAAGGCAAAGGGGGCAGTAGGAATGATAGAACAGAATTAACATATCTAGAATAGAATCTTCAGAGGGAACAAAGCAAAACACCAGGGCTTAAGGGTTACATTCCCGATCCCATTCCGATTCATGGCTACGTGTCTTGCTAGGTTTAGTTGCTATGGAAAAGAGTTGCCCCGGACCAAGTTCAAGCTTTGTGACTCCATCTGTTGGGGAAGGACAAGCTTCCTGGTGAGCTAAAGCTTTCTCCACTAGTTAAAAAAAGAGCTGTTTTAATACAATAGAGCTCAAGAGTTTTTCTTTTTCAGAAGCATCCAAGCAAATCCAGACTTCAGGGCCATAGCTCTCCCTGAACATTGACTCTGAGGATCCTGTTGTACTCAAGCACCCTGTAGAATTTTTGGACTCCTTTCTCTTACTTCTCACATTCAGTCTGACACTAACACAGGTTTTCTTTCTCAAATATGTCTCTCAAACGTGTGTATTCTTTTCCACGCCCTCTATTACCACCAGGTCCAGGTTCTCATTACCTTATTCCTGAAGTACTTTGGCCAGTATTTGCTATCTCTTTGCCAATTGTCTTTCTCTCTCCAATGATCAAGTCTTATGGTCAGAAAGCACCTTGGAGTAAGCTAGTCCAAAGTCCATCTAACTCTTGTCACTTCCCCAGCGTCTCTTACTGTTCCTCTAACCTAGGATAATTAATCCACCTCAAGCACAGTGATGAAGTTGAGTACCATATTACTTCCTGTTCTCAAAAACTTCCAATGGGCTTTCCAGAGTAAAATTTGAACTCCGGAGCTCATATTTAAGTAAGGCTCACACGACATAATAATCTTCAACCTCTTCAGCCTCACACCTCACCGCAGTCTCTCCACCACACACAGTAGACCACTTACAGTTCCTCAAATACACCGTGCAGTTGAACTCTGCTTATCTGCCCACTTGGTTCTCTTTATCCAAGAATGTTTCATTCTCTGCTTACCAAAATCCTGCTTATTCTTCAAGAACTAAGACTCAAATTCTCCTTGTTTGAAATTGTCTTCTCCTCTCTGCTCCCACAGCATTTCATTTATATTAAAGAGAGTGGCTTTACTAGTTGTGCATATGTTTCTCTCCTTCAGAAAACTGTGAGCTCCTTGAGTATATATATTATGTAGTATTTTTGTTTTCTTGAGAAATTCTTGAGAAACTGAGAATTCCCTATTCTCCTGACTTTCTGCTTCTCAGACATTTTGGTTGGTCTTATATGTGGCAAAGTGTTTTTGCATAATTATTAATGAAACATTCAGTTTCTCACTCTGTGCTAGCAGTACAGGGGCTGCAAGATTGAATTCTTGGCACAAATAATACATTGGGGCTAATGACTATAGCAGTAAGAGTATAACTGCTTTCCTGGCACAGTATTGCAATGGGGTAAACTAACTTCTAGTGCCTGGTGGTGGCAACATTTTCCTCATTAGACATGCTCATGGAATGTGGTTTTGGGCATTCTTCCTAAAAGCTTAGCCTTGAGTCTAATGTTCCAAATATTCCAACCATTCTGTGAACTATTTCATACCTTTTAATAAAAATCCTTTCCCACTCAGTCAGCTAAAGTCAGCTTCTGTTGCTTACAACCAACAACCCTGACTGATAAAGATATTTTCCTTAATTACCCATAGACCAACTAAGTCAGGATCATAATATTTAAAAGACTTTACTGAAGGGTCAGGGATAACAAAATGAAAATACTGTATTAAAAGTAACCTATCACAGGCTACTAGATAGTTGCTGCTCTCGGGGACTACAAGCCCAGCCTGCGCTCACAGAGAAATTTCATAGGCCCCTGTGCCTAGTCTCTCACATGGCTACGGGCGCAGAAGCTAGCTTTATCCCTACCACAGCCAATTATCCTTAATCACAGTACACAGTGCCTAGGGCCCACAACACTTTTAGGAAGCCATGAAAATGTTTTTGTTTTAGTTTTTTAAAATGGAATTTTAAAATGAATATAATTATAATAAATATAATATGTAAATTATAATAAAAATATAATAATGAATCCAGCCTGGATTATACAACAGTCATAAAATAAAATGTGTGTGTGTGTGTGTGTGTGTGTGTGTGTGTGCAAAGCAGAATAGTGAAATAAAAAATAGACCCACACATATACGGTTAATTGAATATTTATCAATACAAAGGTGCCAAGTCAATTCAATGGGATAGGAAAGTCTTTTAAACAAATGGTGTTGGAACAACTGGAAAAAATGTATGGAAAAAATAAATCTTGAGTACTCATTTCAGCGGCTTGTATACTAAAATTGGAATGATACAGAGAAGACTAGCATGGCTTTTGCACAAGGATGACATGCAAATTCGAGAAGCAGTCCATATTTTGAGGACAGTTGATTTTAATTATTCTTACCACACACACAAAAAATAGAAACTATGTGCAGTGATAGATACATTAATTAGCTTGATAGTGTTAATCTATTCATAATGTGTGCATATACCAAATTCTTTAATTAGAACAATCTAATTAAATAATGGGCAAAAACCTAAACAGACACCTCATCCAAGAAGATATACAGATGGCAAATAAGCATATGAAAAAGATGATCAATATTATGTGTCATTAAGCAATTACAAATTAAAACAACGAGATACCACTATATACCTATTAGAATGGCCCAAATACAAAATACTAACAACCGAATGCTGGTGAGGATGTGGAGCAACAGGAACTCTCATTTACTGTTGGTGGGAATGCAAAATGATGCAGCCATTTTGGAAGAGAGTTTGGCAGTTTCTTACGAAACTAAACATACTCTTATCATATGATCCAACAATTGTGCTCCTTGGTATTCACCCAAATGAGCTGAAAAGTTATGTCCACACAAAAACCTGTATATGGATGTTTATAGCAGCTTTATTAATAATTGCCAAAACTTGGAAGCAAGCAAGATATCTTTCAGTAGGTGAATGGATAAATAAACTGGTATATCCAGATAGTGAAATATTAATATGAGCTATCAAGCCATGAAAAGACACGGAGGGGACTTCCCTGGTGGTGCAGTGGTTGAGAGTCCGCCTGCCGCTGCAGGGGACACGGGTTCGTGCCCCGGTCCGGGAAGATCCCACATGCCGCGGAGCAGCGGGGCCCGTAAGCCATGGCCGCCGAGCCTGCGCGTCCGGAGCCTGTGCTCCGCAACGGGAGAGGCCACAACAGTGAGAGGCCCGCGTGCCGCAAACAACAACAACAACAACAAAACATGGAGGAATCTTAAATGCATATTTCTAAGTGAAAGAAGCCAATCTGAAAAGGCTACATACTGTATGATTCCAACTATTCTGGAAGAGGCAAAGCTACAAAGACAGTAGATAGATCAGTGGTTGTCAGGGGTTCAGGGAAGAGACAGATGAATAGGCAGAGTATACAGGAATTTTAGGGCATTAAAAACTACTCTGTATGAAACTACTCTTTATGATACTATAATGGTGGATGTATGTCCAAATCCAATCAATGTACAACATCAAGAGAAAATCGTAATGTAAACCATGGACTTTGGGTGCAGAATGTTGATAGTGAGGGAGGAGGTGTAGGAGCATGAGGTATATGGGAATTCTCTACACCTTCTGCTCAGTTTTGCTGTTAATCTAAAACTGTTCTAAAAAATAAAGTCTATAAAAAAACTGAGAGAGAATATTCTTATACATATACCTGATAAAGAACTTATATCATTATACCATTATAAAGGACTCCTACAAATAAAAAATAAAAGGATTTAAAAACCCAATTAAAGATAGGCAAAAGACTTGAACGGACATTTCACAGAAGTAGACATACAAGTGGTCAATAAGCTCGTGAAAAGATACTTAACATCATTAGTCACTGGGGAAATATTAATTCAAACCACATTGAAATTCTACTTCACACCCACTAAAATGGCTAAAATTAAAGATTGGCAACATCAGTTGTTGGCAAGTGTGTGGTCCAAGTGGAACTCTCATACACTGCTCATGGGAGTATAAAATGGTACAGCTTTTTTTGACAACTGTTTGGGAGCTTATAAAATTATACACCCACTTAATGACCCAGGTCCAACCCTAGGTGTTTATCCAAGAGAAGGAAAATATAAATTCACAAAAACTTGACCAAGAATATTAATAGCAGCTTTATTCCAAAAACTGGAAACAAACACAAATGTCCATCAACAAGATTATGGATTTTTGAAAAAATGTTGCATATTTATACACAGGAATATTACTCAGTAATAAAATGGAATGAACTAATAATACAACAATATGGATGAATCTCTAAAACACTGGACAGAGTAAAAGAATCAGACACAAAAGAATATGTATTGTATAACTCCATTTATGTGACTTCAAGAGCAGACAAACTAATCCATGGTGATAGAAATCAGAACATGACTGCCTATTTGGGAAGGGAGATTGACTGAAGGAGGACATAAAGGAACTTTCTAGGGTTGATGAAAGTGTCTTGTATCTTGATTGGGTTGTTGGTTACATGGTTACATTTGTTAAAGCTCACCCAGTTGTACACTCACCAGGTATTGCATTTCACTGCATGTCACTTTTACCTCCTTAAGAAACCTTAAGCTTGTTAAGCAAGACATATCATTTATACATCTTTTTCATTTTCTTTCCCCCTCATGCCTAGAATAATGTCCAGAACACAATGAGTGCTCAATACATGTTTGAGGAAAGTTAAACAAATGAACAAATTGTTTTGGCAGTTTATAGACATGCAATGAGAAATTCAGGTAGCTTCTTCCAGGCATGTGTCTAGTTTCCTTCAATAACTTCTTACAGGGAGAGGGACCTTCCTTCTCTGCTTTTCTTAGACTGTCAATGATCACTCTAGCTTTGAGCAAATTAACTCTCTTTGGTGTTCAATATACATGTATGTGTGCACGTGTGGATGTCTCCACAGTATGATCAATTGTCTTGAGTTTTTCTCCTGTGATAGAAACTGTCTAAATTGATGAATTATTTTTAAAATTTTATCTGACCATATAAATGGATAGTAAAAATAAACTGAAAGCTAAATCACAGGCACTTCTGAGAAAAGCATTTTTGCTTAACTAATGATTTTTAAGATAATTTTCCCTCAAAACTAGATGAATGACTACAAAATTATTCTATATTGTGCATTTTTTGTCTCAAGACTGTTTCCAAACTAAAACATTTATTATGAGAAATCTTTATGAATAATTTCGAAGTACTGAAAAATAGAAAGTTTATATAACTGTAGGTAGATATGTTAGGCTAATGTAGAAAAGAATCTTTTACTTCCTTAGACATAATCTTTAAAATGAAATTACTTTCAGTACTTAAATGTAATCTGAAAAGAACAGACTTCTTTATAGCTTCAGTTAAAAAAAAAAGCAGATGTCAGACAAAGATGTGTTATTTATTGAATTCTAGCTATTGAAATGTGATGTCTGAAAGTACAGATGAGAACAGAGAAAATAGGGATGTGTAAATGTTAATATTTACATATCAAAGCTGTATTTTCTGAGGATATTTTGCTTTAGATTACGCAAAAGTTACTCAGAAAATCTTAGATCTTTGAAATATTTTTCAAATATAATTGCGTTTCAATGAAAATAACTGCATTTCAAAAGCCAGAAGTTTCAACAAGTTCCAGATTAAGAAATGAAGTCCCAGTTAATTTGCAAAGATGATTGGAGAACTTTTATTTCATTATATGACTAGCATAAAAGGAAACTTGTGAACCACGTACGAGTTCTGATTCTTTACTTTCAAGTTGAGGTCACATTCCTCTCCCCTGTCATGGGATAGTCTCCTCCACAAAACACACATCTGTTTTAAATTCCTGCCACATGTGATAAATCAATGCATAACAGATAATAAATTTGGAAGACTGTATTCCTATAGGCTTTGGCTTCTATTCTTTTAGCCTTTGCAAGGCTGATGATTTTTCCATTCTTAGCTCACACAGAATGTGCTTTAGAACTCAGAACTTGTCTCCAAAGGCAATCAGTGGGAAACTTGAAATGATCAATCCTTGTTGCTGTGTCTCTATGAGCTTTGAAAAACTGAATCACCATTTCACAACTTCCTATGCTATAGTCCTTTTTATCCAGTTATGTTTAGTAATTGGGGATTATTACTAAAGTGTAATGGATATTCACTATTTGGATTATTCATACGTTTATTCTCTTATTTTAGTACAAATATTCAAAAAAATGTATCCCCATTTTTATTAATTAAAGCAGGACCACCAGTTGTGAGAGGGCAGTTTAAAATAATGGCTAAGGACATGAATTTGCACACCCTATTGCTTGAGGTGCCTTAGGCAAGTACTGAAATGCTTTTAAACCTCTATTTTCTTTTCTTTTTTTTTTCCTTGGCCACGCCATGTGGCTTGTGGGACCTCAGTTCCCTGACCAGGGATTGAACCTGGGCAATGGCAGTGAAAGCCCAGAATCCTAACCACTAGGCCATCAGGGAACTCCCTAAACTTCCATTTTCTAATCCATAAAATGATAGTTATGATGGGAGTAACTTCCTCATAGGTTTGTTGTAAAGATTAAATGAGATGATGCTTATAAAATACTTAGCACGGTACCTAACACATACAAAGTTTATGAGGTTGTTGGATATTAGCACAGCTGTGACTCTACCTACACCTCTTCCAACTTCTAGGACTAAAGCCAGTATTGCCAAGAGTGGAGTCTTATAAGAGAAAATGCTGTTCCATAGTGTGTAATTAATAATTGTGGTCGAGGGAGAACTATTTCTGTGGCCTTTCTCTTATTGGCCTCACCACATTTAGTATGTGTCTGTTTCCCCTACTAGATGCTGGGTTCTTTGAGGATAGGGTCTATGTCTTATGTCTCTGAATTACTGACTCCGGTTAATTGTCGACTCTTGCTTAGGGAATGTATAAATGAACACGTATGTGAATATACTTGAAACATTCATTTTAAATTCCAGTAATTTAAATGGTTTTAAGTAATTAGAAAGAAGAATTTCTTTTAACTGGGTCTAGTAGAGCAATACAGACATTACAGCTACAAATAAAAGGACAGTTATCAATCACATTTTTCTTTGTTCACATTTCAAAGATGAAGTCCAGTTTAGGCATTTTATGTTTGAGATGCCCATTGGACATCCAAGTGGAGAGACTGAATAGGGAGTTGGACATAAGTTTGGAGAGGTCCTCAAGTTTCCAGAAACTTACAGAAGTTCATAAGTTTGGAGAAAATGGGGAGTTGTCAATATGGGTAGTACTTAGAGCCATAGGATAGGCTGAATAGGATCACCAAGGGTGGGTATATAAATTAAGAGGACATAAGGTCCTAAGACTAAACCCTGGGACATTCCAAAACTTAGAGTTTGGGGTAATGATGAGAAGCCACAAAAGAGACTGAGCTAGAGAGGGTCAGAGAGATTAGAAGAACCAAGAGAAAACCAGTCATCACTTGTTCAGCTCTCATTGTCCCTGGCTCTTTTCAACATGCACTCTGATTCTTCTCATCTATCTCAGGAGCTTCTTCCAACTTCAGGGCATAATCACTAATTTTCCTATCTGCCCCTCTGCTTCTCATGACCCTCACTCAGTAATTCTGTTTTGCCTTTGTCTTCAGATTTGGCCCACCTGCAACTTGAGGACATAGGGTCGGGGTGTCCATTTGCAGCCTCAGCTCACATAAGCCATGCTGTACATTTCTCTTATTCCTCACCTCACCTGTCATCTTCTCCACTGAAAAAGACAGAGAGATAGCTACTCTTGATGTTCTTCGCTTCAGACCCTCTGATTCAGCTTTCAGGTTGGGTGCCTTGCACCCCCTTAAACTTATCCTAAGCCCTGCTTTCCTGGACTTTCTCCTTGCCTGTGTACTATATTCTGGCTCCAGCTCTGGGCATTTGGCCACTTTGGAAAAACAACCTGTACTTTCCAGTCAGTCCCTGAGTCCCTCTATTTCTGCACAACCCCATCCCCACTCTACCCCAACTTCAGTGGATAGCACTTTTTGCTGTGACCCCTCAGGTCATTTGAGCCATAGTTGGAGGGAGGTCAAGTCTCCTGAACCCACCCTAGTATATTGCCCAAGCTTTTTACTATATGGTGATCTCAAAGAGTCTGGGGAAAAAATTCCCTGGAATAGAGATGTATAAGATGGAAAATTCAAATATTTGATTCTCAGCCTACAATTTGTACTTGCTTCCTGCAATCACATGCTAAATCAGTAGGAATTTCTTGAGGGAGAACTAAGGAGTCTAATTAGCAAACGACACCTAACATTTGCCTTAGAGACTGTGGGATATAAATTAGTAGGAGGAGAAGAGAATCCCAAAATAATTATATCGGTCCTAGAACTCTTTTTGAGGGCTCTATAAGCATTGGTTGGTCCCTGTTTAGCTTAAATTCTTACCAAGTAGGGTTAGGAATGTTTAGGGGAATAGAGACTGAGGTCTAGTAACAAGCCATTTGAATTCCTGAGTTTCAAGGCCACTACACTACCAGATCTCTTAGAAAGTCAAGAACTCCCAAGTTCTAGTTTTCTTATTTGTTTTGTTGATGATGCCTGATCTAGAACAATTGTTTTCTTTACCTCAGTCCTTCAGTTAATAATAGGTAGATATGTGCTGAAATTTTCACTTATTTTTAACAGATAAGCATGTAATTGTACCTTTACTACTGTTGTGATAAAACACAATGTTTTATTCCCTTGTGAAACATTCAAACAATACAGAAAGTAAACAATTTAGAAACTGAAAGTCATCTAAAGTCCTCCTCTCCTTAAATATACTCAATCCCTCCTAATAGTTTGGTGTATATTTTAAAAATATTTCTGTATTAAAAAAATGGGATATATGGAACATATTGCTGAGAACTATTTTATTTGATAATATACCTTTGATACCTTTTTACGTCAGTACTTTTAGCTCTGTCTCATTTTTAAAGGGTATATGATGTATTACTGTATGGATTTACCAAAATTTGTTTAGCCAAAAATGTAGGTTATATTGTTTTCTACAAACACAATCAATGCAAAAATTAACGTTCATGTATATATTTCTTTGTACACTGTGTGAGTACTTCTGTAGGATATATTTCTGGAATTGGATTTCTTAGGCTAAAAATACACACATTTAAAATTTTGAGAGATAATGACCAAATTGCCTTTTTAAGAGGTTGTGTCATTTTTCATGACCATCAACAAAGTGTGCAATATCTGTGTTCATAAACATTGACCAACAGTGAGTATTATAACTGCCTGAACATGGTAGGTAGAAAATTATAGCTATTCAAATTTGCATTTCTCTAAATGTTATGGTAATGATTAAGTTAGATACTTTTTGTAAAAAATATAAAGTATTTTTAATGACTGCTTTTACAAAACTGTAGTTATTATCATTAATTAAAGGTATACCAAATGTATCTTAGGAGCAAGGCAGAAACATATATGTATATATATATACATATATACACATATATATTCAATATCTACATAAAATATATAAAACCTGTTTCAAGTGCTGAATAATGACTGGTGTTGAAAGATGAGTAATGACATTTTGCCCTCCTGCTACTTTCACTCTGGGGGGAGGGGGGACATACTTGCACACTGCTAATCTAAGCAAGTGAATGGGGGAGAAAAGACACTAAATGTGGTTTGAGAACTAGTCAAACTTTGAGTCCCAGTTGGAATTTAGCATTAATATATAGCATTTTAAACTTTTACTCTTGGTATGAAATGTTACTGTGTTTTGACAAGACTTTAAAATCAACATTCAAATGCAGTTCTACTTGAAAGTCCACCAATAACAAACTTTCCTGTTGGTCACAATGTTTCTTTGGGTAGCTGCAATAACATCACATGACGTTCCTAACATGGGTTCTTCTGACCCAAGATCATTCCTGGAGTATTCATTTCCAAAGATAGCAACCTCATTGCTTCTCTGTTCTTTTCCACTGAAGGGGTCTGTATTTTCTGTTTGTTGACAGAGATGGTTCTTTTTCCATACCATGAATGACGTGGTGTCTACAGGTTATATTTGTGACATCTTCTTGTAATGCAATTTGCATTCACTATGTGTGAAGCCACAAGCTAAAGGCTTAGATGAGAATATGGCCAAGCCTAATTAAAGAGCCAAGTCAGGAAATGAATAGGTTAGCAAATAGCTAAGAACTGGATCATGTAGAAGAAAGGACAGCTGTGTTGAGCTCAGGCCCAGAGTAGTCTTTTGAATTTTAGGAAAGGGAGAGTCAAAACAGGGCAGCTAATGTGATGAAGTCCAAAAGTGAAACTGGACCTAATGATGTATGAGTCAAGAAGTCAAGGAATTGGAAATCCACTAACTCTGAACATCAATACTGTTCTAGAACAAAAGCTGATTAGATCAGAGGATGAGTGAGTATTGGAGAGGGACACAACCAGGTGAGTTAGGCCACCCGTATATACCTAACAGGATACTATGACAAGAAGATTTATTTGCAGCTACCTGTCTCTTATCTTACTCCATATGTGGCAGAACTCATAATTCTTAAGGAACCACAGTCAATTCTGATCTTATAAGCATGACTTATGAAATGTGTTTATTTAAAAATGATGAAACAATATATACAATGGAATATTAGCCATAAAAAAGAATGAAATCTTGCCATTTGCGACAACATGGATGGACCTGGAAGGTGTTATGCTTAGTGAAATAAATCAGACAGAGAAAGACAAATACTGTACATTTTCCTTTACGTGGAATCTAAAAAAATGAAACAAACAAACAAATATAACAAAACAGAAACAGACTCACAGAACAAACTAGTGGTTTCCAGAGGCGGGGGGAGGGGCAAACAGGTGAAAGGCTTAAGCAGTACAAACTAGCAGTTATAAAATAAATACGACACAGAGATGTACAGCACAGGGAAGATAGTCAATTCTTTATAATATTGTATAATATTTGTGGTGTGTAGTCTATAAAAATATTGAAATACCACGTTGTACACCTGAAAATAATATACTATTGTAAGTCAACTATACTTCAATAAATTTTTTTAAAAACATAAAAGAAAAAATTTTCTACAGACTAAAATCCTTAGGAAAAAATCTCTTCCTGGATGTAACACATAAAACCTTGGTATTCTAGGTTGACCAGAATGGTTTTCAGATTTACCTGAATTGTAACCTACTTCAGTATGCTATTCAATGTATATTTCAATGGTTTACTTTTGTGGAGTATTAAATGCTAATGGATACTGCAGGGTTTTCTACATCTTGATGTAGTCTAAAATAAAACAAGATTTTCTTTGTATGGTTGGGATCTGGCAGTTCTTTTAAATTCTTTACTGAAAAACATTTCCAAGAAATGTGTTAGATAAGAGATGTCTTTACCCTCCACTCTCTCACCCACAAAAACTATTCTTCCATGCTTGTTTTAAGAGGGAAAAATTAAATTGTCCACAAGGGCAGTTTGAGCAAGCTGTAACTTGATTTAAATATTTTGCACCCTTCAGCTGTACTTTCCCCCTGGGATCTTCCAGCCTTCTTTTCCAGAGAAATTTCCATTTTAGTTCTAAGTTTTGATCTTAATTATCTATTCCTTGCTAGTTTCCAGGATTATTCTTGGTGTTCCTAGATCAATGCCAAGTCACAGTTCTCATCTCTTGCAGTAAACATTTTAAAAGGAAAAAACCTGCAAAGTTTGTTTGAACAGAATAAACTTACTTCACATTAGAAAACTAAAGCCAGTTAATTATTAAATCATACTTTATTTTATATACCAAGTTGGATATCACAATAATATCCTCCATTATTAACTACAAAGAAACAGTTGGCTATTTGTGCTGCATCAGAATGAAAACTTATTCTTTTGACTTTTTTCAAACACATGCTAGTTCATTATTTTACTAAACGGCACTAACAGATGTTAGGCAGAATGTGGCCACATCTGGGACATATAAAATACCATTCCATGTCTCCATAGAAGGGAAATAGCAATATTGTTTAGTTCTCCTCAAAAGCTTAACCAGCCCATCTCATTTAATCTGTTTAAGGTGAACAGTTAAGAGTAGCACCAATTATTTTGGTTGTCTTAGGAATATAAAAAGGAATAATGAACTAAAACACCAAAAGGGAAGTGTCACAAAAAGAAATGCACTATGTTGAAATACAAATAAAAAAAACTTCACTAAAGCTTGTGGCTAGAGCTGTATTTTTTCAGCTGAAGAGGTAGTAAATCTTGAGTTGCCTGCTTCCTGAAGCCACCTTGAATTATAGGTCTCTTTAGGCCTTTCTACAATGTTTCTATTTAATTTGACCCTTTCAAAGAAAGCACAACACATCTAAAAGATGGCAAATAAAGATTCTGGTAGAAGATATATTTTGACAGTTATATATATATTTTTTATATATACATATATATAGTGATTAAATCTCAAGATATTCCAGTCTTTTAACCTACCTTTTAGTTTTAATTTTGTTTTGTTTTCTTAAAGTAACTTTTCTAAGAAAACAAAAACAAAACCTGATGGTTTTTTGTCAACAGATCAGGTTCATATACTATTATATTTAGCATTATCTCTAGCTTCTTGAAAATAGACCACATTGAGGACTGGAATAAACACTAGTGTTGAGAGGAAGCTCTGGAGATGTTTGCCTCAGACTGCTTACCCATTAGAAAGAAGAAAAATGCTGGAGCTGTGTTTGCAGCACAGAGTGGGAAGGCACATGTGTGGCATAATGGAATGTATCCTGGACTTGGAGTCAGAAGACCTAGGTTTGAGCCTCAGCTCTGCCACTTATGAACTCAATGTCTGGGAGAGTCAGTTAACCACAGAAATCACATTTCCCTCCTCTGTGAAGTAGGAATAATACCTTGGAGAACTGTTCTGAAGAGTCAGTGAAATAATGGATATAAATGTGTTCTGTAAACTGTGATATATACATAGCTTGTTATTAACAAACTATTGGTGGCCTGCAATTTTTGTCTCAGATAAGCAGATAACAATTAGATATTTGGAGCACAGCTTAAAAGAAATCCATGGAGTAGATATAAAATAGGCAGGCGTGAATTTCCATTTGAGACACACTGCCTAAACAGAGAAAGCCTCTGGGGGACTAAATGCAATCTTGATACGAATGTCTGCTTTTAAGTGGTAAAGTGAGGCATTTCATATACACACTGGGGTCAAAGATTCCCAGTCTTTCATTCTCTTAACGCCTATTTAAGGAGCATCTATTATATGCCAAGCATTGTTCTAAGTATATGCTGGTGAACAAGATTTCTGCTCTCAAGGAACTTGTGTCCTAGTTACATTAATATCTTTATTCCAAGCACTTGACAAAGTGTTAGCACATAGTAGATGCTCAATAAAAGTCGACTGAGCTGAACTAATCTAATTTTGTAGCATTACCATAGCAGAAAGCCAGTAAAGAGATGATTTTTGTGATCAGAGATGTCTACCCAATTCACCATGTGATTAACAGGGTACTACTTCCGAAGTTTTGAGGGAAAAGAAACTTTCTAACTAGATTTCATCTAGTATTATATAGTATTAATTTAATGTCTTCCTGCTTAAAATATAGTTATCACTTCCAATTAGTACATTTAACAAGGGGGCAGAGTGTTAGTAGAAAATGTTTTTCAGGACGGTATCCCTCATGTCAGGTCGAAAAATGAGCAAAAAGAATATAGGTTGGATATGTCAAATCACTATCGACAGGCTGACTATGGACTTGACATTGATTTAATACACAAAACAAAGGGGAAGAAAAATGGAAAGTCCATTCTATTTATGAGATAATCAACTCTTAACAAGTACAGAGAGTTTGTTTTGAAAGCATACCTTTCTTGAAGCCACTCAAGAGAGCTAATGTTATGAAATAAAACTTTAGAGTTTTTTCATAATATCTAGAAGCTGACTGGTGGGGTCAGCGTGATTGACGTCAGTATTGTCCACCAATATCACCACTTCTTCTGAACTCAGTTCAGCCTCAGTTCAAGGACTCAGTCCCCTTGCAGATGGAGGAGGTTATGTAACTAGTTTTGGCCAATGACATGTGATCAGCGATCTGTTTCCTTCCCAAGCTAAGGCTGTGAAAAGTTCATAGGCATTCTTTACTCACTTTCTTCCTCTGCCACAGAGACTCAGTTGCTGTGTTCTGGGTGATACAGCTACAAGATGGTGAGTCCTCTGTCAATCTGGAGCCGTCAGTCCTGGAGTGACTGAAATAGAATGAGTCTGATTCACATGAAGCATGAGCAAGCAGTAAACTTCTGTTGTGTTAAAGCATGGAGATTTGTTACTATACCATAACACAGCCTTTCCTGATTAAGGTAGTCAGAGAAGGCCCATAATACTCTCAGTCCAAGTTTCTGAGTAAGAGATAAAATAGATAATATGAGTTCCATTAATTTGTCAGTAATGTCTTTCTTATTAAGGATGCTAGCCTGAGGTCTAGCTTTTTAATCACATTTAATCCAGATATCCCATACGTTTTCCATCAATTGTCCCGTGAATTTTTTTAAAGTACCATATTTAACTTTTATCCATAAAGTTCATGTGCTTTTTACAAATGATCACTTTCCTCAACATCAATTGAATTTCTTAACCTAACCACACATTATTTTCATAAGCATTGTCACTAGAGCAAAACGTTCTGAATTATGAGCAGCATTAATTGAACGACATGTGCAGTTGTGAACAAAGAAGGGAGATGCTTCTGCAACTGCCTTGTCTCTAGAAAGTGGACCTTGTAGAAGCAGAAGCATTCCTGATTATTTTGATTTTTTTTTTTTCCACATTGGAAAAAGACCTTAACCTTGAAGGGCTGGTAGAATCTGAGAACTGTCATTTCTTATTTAAAGCTTTAGATAGTTAGTGACAGTTTTGAAGTCACTGTCTTTGCTCTTGTTTACCTTAATGGATTGTTAGGTAGGGCCCACAGTGTGTTGTGTTTAATATTTTAATGCCTGTCTTCTTTCTTTCTACCTATCCAAAGCTAACACTCACAGTCCTACTCAACTCCGAGCTCCTCAGGCAATCTCCCCTGAACACACCAGCTGGAACGGTTTCTTTGCTTTTCTAAAATCTTATGTAAATTCATACCATTTATTTGGCATTGCTTGTAGAGAGTTTTACAGAATTCAAAAGCTGGAAAGGACCTAAGAATCATTCAACACAATCCTCTCATTTTGCAAGTGAGGAAAGTAAAGTACAGAGCAATTATATAATTTAGTTAAGTCACATAGTTAGACACATTGCAGGCTATAAACCCAGTTCGCCCAATTCCCAGCGCAGTCCATTCCTTCGTGCCACAAGTGCCTTCACATTAACTATCTGGTAGCGTTGGTTACCTTTTCCAGAGAACAGATCTTCTCACCAATAGTATATCTTGAGGTCAGGGAACTCTTTCACTTTGTTACTTCAGTTTGTAGCTTAATTTATAAACATTTTATATACTCTTTGGTAGACTAACTGGTTGTGTTTTAGGGAGTCACAGGCGAGAGCAGGAGTCCGAACCCGATCCCCAGCAGCCGGCCAGGGAGGCTTAACTGGGGTCGCAGGTAGGGTCAGGAGACCTCAAGGAGAGCGAACGCCGAGAACGAAGTGGCGCAGTCGTCATCCGGGCATTGCCCGGGGGCTCCGTCGCCTCGCGGAGGGCGCTGGGGGGCGGGGCCGGGCGGCCCGGGGCGGGGCGGCGGCTCTGGCCCTCCTGGCAGCAACGCGGCGGCGCCCCCTCCCCTCGCGCCACGGGCCTCCTGGCGCAGTGCACGTCCCCGTCCCGCGCCTCCGCCCCCTCGCCCACTCGCTCCTTCCCGCCCTCCCCGCCGCGCCGGCCGAGCCGGCTTCCCCTCGGTCTCTCATGAATATTGAGCGGCCCCTGTTGTATTTCCCGAGCTCCATTGCGGAAGCCGAGGCTCGCCATATTGTGCGGCGGCGCCGGCACCGCGGCGCCTTGTACCTGAGTCTCGCTCCGGCTGCGGCTAGCGGAGCCCCGGACTGGAGCAGGAGCCGGTGAGCGGGGCGGGCGGGGAGACGAGGGGCGCGGAAGCGGCGGGCTCGGCCGCGCGTTAGCTCGGCGTGGCTGCGGGAGGCTGACGGCCGCTCCGGGGTCGGGGGGTGTGTGTTCGCGGGGGTGTGAGGGGAGATGGCGCCGCCACCCCCGGTCGCTCTCGGGGCGGGGATGGCGGGGGAGGCGGCTTCTCATTGTTCCCGTTTCTTCGAGGGTCTTGGCAGGGGTGGGGAGTCCGGCTTGGGGAGGACCCCGTGGGCGAATCTCGGGGATTCCTTCCTTCGTGCGAACCGCTCGCTCCTCGGCGCGGAGGCCGGGGCTGCGGTGCGGCCCCCTCGCCTCCCGGGGCGGGGGCCCCAGCCTCTCCACGTCCGCTCTCCGGGGTCGAACCGCGTGGAATGCAGGGTTTTCCTCCCCGGGCTTCCCCCTCGCAGCCGGGGGTGTGTGTCCGCACTGTGGAGGATGAGGTAGGGGCGCTTTGTGCAAATAGCCCGCTTCCCCCCGGGGTGCTGGAGTCCGGGTTCGAGCGTAGAGGCGCTCCTCGGCGTCGGGGTTCCCTGTAGGCTGCGGGGAGACCCCTCCTGGTTAAAACATTCCTGGACTGCCGCTTACTTGCTCGGGAGTATCTGTTGCTGCCTTCTAAAACCGCGAGGTTGCCCCGGAGGAGTCGTGGGGGGAGGGGGTGTCTTGGTTTGTTTCTGATGGAAGCTTCGCGTTTTGAACCCAGTCGTGTACACTGAGGTCTTTGGTACCGAGGGTCGCCGGGGAGCCCTCGTCCTGGTTGTCAGGATCATTTCCCTCTTAGAGACGTTGCCTCCCTGCTCCCAGAGATACTGTTAGTAAAAATTGGTCTCTAAAACTTTGAGGTTCATTCCGATTATTTGACCCCTGAGACCAATTATAGGCTTATCTCCTTGAATCTTTTTTGGGTATCTCTTGCCTGGCTGTCAGAAGTTTTAGGGAATGTGTACCTTTACGTGGTAAAATGGTTTGAAAATGTCAGGTTTCTCGAAGGTGTGTAAAGTTACTTGTTTGCTGTGAAAAGGGTAGCTTTGCATTCGGTATTTTAGTAGTATGGTTTACTTCTTTTAAAAAGTAAAAAAATTGAGACATGGTTTCATTGTTTTAGACTGAGAATTATGTTTAAAACTAATGTATGTGTGATTTTCATCACATAGTCTACTTTTGGTAGTTCCAAGATGATCAGCTGGAATACTTAGTGTAATTGGCAGATAATCTACTTTCCTCACTTGCATTAGAGTGTAGTTGCTGAATATTTTAATAACTTAGATTGGTGTTAGAGCTTGGTTTTAAAGTGAGTGTTTCATTCTTTGATTTATAAAGCATTTAAATGGCAGCAGTATGACTCTTGGTTATTCCTTTTTTCCCCTAAAATTTCTACTTGTCACAATCAACAGGTATCTTTTAAAATCTTGTTTGTACATTTAACGTGATTTTTAGTAAAATAATGGGTAGTTATATGACTCCATTTTCCAAGGCTAGCACAGCAAATATGGCCCCTTACTTTTTCTAAGGACTGGAGATAATTTCCTTCAGGTACCGTTGTGGAATACACATTTGAGGTAAATTATAGTAGTTGTGAGAGTGAAATGGAGAATTTATGAAGGGAAACTGCCTGAGTAGGCTAGTCCGCTTGAGTATTAGAAAAATATCCTCAAATGTGCTGCATAGAAAGATTTTAAATTAGAACCATTAACATAATGTAGACAATGCAGACATTCAACAGACTGCGAATTTTGAGTTTTTTCCTCTGCCTGTGTGGAACACTCAGACTGCTAGCTCCCAGGTTTGTGAGGATAGAAATATGGAGCAGGTCAGCAAACATCTTTGGAATTTCATTTGTCTATTACTGACCTTCAGCATGTGGTGTCAGGTCTGTCTCTTTAATTTGATTGATTCGTGATTTGTGTTTATATTATGCAGTCTTTGGAGAAAGGTGATATATGTCTAATGAATAATATATAACCAGATGTTTCAGTGACAGTTTCATTTCTATACATTAGCACAGAAGCATAATTCCTTCTAGCAAGAAAAGTGAGTTAACATTAAAATGCACTTTATTAAAATTACGGCAGCATTTCTGGTGTGACTTACAGCACCTCACCTTTGTATCGACTCATTTGTTAAATCTGGGGAAACTAGACAGTGTATCACAGTTTGCAGTTTTTAAAAAGGGAAAAATACTGTGAGATTATGTACAGTCTGATGGCGTACAGATCTACAGTTGATTTTTAATTAATGTTTGTTACGTATGGTGTGGAAGACAGACATTGTCGTCAGATATTAGTTATTTAATTTCCTGATGTTTTTCATTTCTTTGGAATCTTTCAAGATATCAGTAAGTTATTATAGTAACTTATTGAATGTTTATTTGCATTTAAGTGAGTAGATCCCCATATAATTTGGGTACAAAGGTACAAATTTACCCTGTCCATTCTCTGTAGATCCAGATATCCTGTCTATTCCCCACCCTCCCCGCCAGACTTTCACTTTTTCTACCTAATGTGTCAGACGGGTCCTCTGGTGTCTCTTGTAAGGTGTATAGCTTGGTTGATTTTACATGGATATACTGATTGTGGTAATGGGACTTTTGGCAGTTAAGTAGCAGCTGGTGTTAGTATGTCTGGGCAGGAGCTAGGTGATGAGTCCCCGAATTATGCTAAGGGAGTAGGTGGCCCACTCTCCACTTTTATGCTTTGTGGAGGAACCCCAGTGGAACTGGCATGGACTTTCAACTTTAAAATTTTTTTCACTTCTCTTTTGTCTTACGGAGGTTAGGTAGCCAAAGTGGATTAATATGTCTGGGGCTAGTGATACCTTTTCTTGGATGCTCAGGAACTATATACATACGTTACTAAAAATTCTGAGAAAGATTCTTATTGCTTGAATTTTCCTTCTCTCTACGTATCTGCCATTTTGTCATAATTAAAAAAAATCAATTTATTAAGTACAATAATGAAAAGTTATTTTTGAAATTAACCTCAGATTAAATTGTCTAATGAGGGCATTTTATTAAATGGAGTAACAAACCATAACATTTGAACAAAGCATTCTGGTCATTTGTTTTCAACAGTTGTGTTGATTTGGAGCTCTCCTGCAAGAGGGATTTCTTTTTGTTCCTATGCCGTAGCGTGTAGTTGTAGTTTATGAAGAAGTTAGATTCTAACGTCAGTGCGTAAAATGAAAAACACATGTAGTAAGAAATTATGCTTGAAAATCCCTTAGGATAGGAAAACACACCAATAAGTTCAGTTCAGCTTTAGTGTTGGAATAAATTGTTGTTTCTTTTGTTGAACACTAGATGAAGTAGTCAGCCTGCAGTATGGGCTGTGTTGAACACAGCAAAAAAAAAAAAGTCTTTAAATATAAGAATCACATTCAGCGTGGCATCATGCTCATACCAGGGGAGGCTTTTGGGAACTGAGACCACTGAGGAACAGCAGACCAGCTCCACTATCTCACATTTTCTCTAGGATACATGTGCTCTAGTGAGAGGACGTGGGGGTGTGTGCTTGGAATAGCCTGAACTGTTTAAATATTTCTCGTTTCCTCTCTTTTTTTTTCCTTTGCAAGCTAGATAGTTTAAATCACAAAAGTTAAATGATTTTTTTGTTGTAATTTAACAGACACAAATTTAAAGGGTTTGGTGTTTTTTTTCTAAAATATATTTTACCAATAACTCCAAAGTTCCTTTGCTTTTCCCTTCAGTAAAGAAGCAAGGTATCTCAGAGGAGAGCAGCTAGAATCACTGTGATTAACAAGGTATTAGTGTCCAACAGAGAAAACAAACTTCAATAGGAATTTGAACAGAGGGGTTTTAATATAGGGAGATGGTTAGACGAGTCTTAAGAGCTAAAAGAGAACATTATAGTAATCAGTTAAAGAGCTCAGAGAAGAGGTTCTACTGGCCTGGTTCTGAACTTTTGAGGTCAGCCTTGTTGAGCTGCTGATTAGTTCTGGGGGATACTGAAAGAAGCTGGAGGCTGGAACCAATTGCTGCTGCCAGTAACTGGAAGGAGGTCCTCTCACCCCTCTTCCTGCTTTCCCATCTCCATTCATTACCTCCATTGGCAAAGCCTAACAGGGAGCCCCCTGGCAGAAGAGTTGGTGAAATACAGTTGCACAGTCTCAGCCTAAGCACCACAGAGCAGTCTAGAGTGGTGGTTTTGGAGTTGAGAGACAGGGAGTAAATTACCTGCACAAGTAGTATAGGTTAAAATAATTTAAATAGGGAATCCTGTCCTTACCTTGTCTGTTCAAAAAACATTTATTATCTTCTGTGTGCCAGACCTTCTGCTAGGGATTAGGGTTAGAAAAATGAAGCGAATAGGGTCTCTTATTCAATTGAATAAGCAGAGATGACAAACTACCATACAGTGTGTTAAATGCAGTAACAGATAAGTGATATGCTTTGGGAACCCAAAGGACATAGCAACCTACTTGCCTTTTCTCTTCCCAGCTAAACCTAATGACTACTGTTTTTATTTGGTATCTTGATCAAATCCAACTTCATTCTGTTTGACTGCTGTCCTATGAAAGCTGTTTCTCTGCGATGCCTCAACTTTATCATGCAGTTATTGTCGTTAGTTAAGCATTTCTCTGTGCTTTATTTTTCTAGATTATAAAGACCATCATTTTCTTTGCACTTATAGTCTAGCCTAGTACTTCACACACAGAAGATGTTTGAGGAATATTTATTTTTGCAGTGGATAATGGGAATTAAAGTATTGCTCATTACCGTTGTAGATATTGTTTCCTCCTTCCAAGGTCATTAGAAAATAGTTTGGCTAGAGTGTTATGATTTTATAGATGTGAGAATTGAAAGATTTAAATAATTGGTTAATATAAACTATATAGTACAAGTAACTGATCTACAAATAGGACTTTGGATTTCTGATGTGTTATATTCCAGATCCAGCAGTTTTGGCAGGGATTTCGTTTGATGGCTAAATAAAATCCTCTTCTACTTCTCATTTTAGAGCATAATGTTCTAAAATCTCAAATTATTTTGGGGTGGGAGGAGGAAGAAAAGAAGCCCCTCATTTTATTTCTTAAAAATAAAAACATCATGCAGTTTCTATTTACATTGTTCTTTTTAGTTGTCTACTGTTTTCTTTTTTTCTACTCACTGTGTTGATTACACTACCTCTATTAGCTATTGTAAAATGTGCAAATCTGCATACTTCATTTCGACTTCTTTTTTAGAAGAGTGTTCTGCGTGTTTCCCTCACCATACACAGACTATGTTGATTTAACTTAAAACCAACTGATTTTTCACTTATAAAAAGATGTATGCCTCCATGCCAGTAATTGCATTAAATCCTCATTATTTACACTATTTACTATTTACTGTATAGAGTCTAATTCATTCTGGGATGGCTATCTGTATAGAGTCTAGTTCATTCTGGGACGGCTGTCTGTATAAAGTCTAATTCAGTCTGAGACGGCTGTCTTGGAATCCAGCCAAATGTTTTGTAGAAGGCTTTCCTGTATTACAGAAGGGGTAGTGTTGTGTATAGTAGAAGGAGCTTCAGAATTGAAGGCAGGAGACTTGGTTTCTAGGTCTGTTTCCACTACTAGCAAGTTTCTTGGCCTTTCTTTCTGTTTTCTTTTCTATAAAAAAAATAATAATAGAAAATAGCACTCTCGTTGACCTTCCAGGTTATTTGTAAAGGTTTAAGAGGTAATGTAAAGAGCGTTGTAAATATAAGAGGGTGTATTTGAAGAAAGAGAGAGAGGCAGATTGATCTGTGGCATGGATCTTGAGAGAGAGAAAGACAGAGATTGATCTGTGGCATAGTTGTGTGTCTACTTTCAAGTTTTTGAGTCTCCATATTTAAAAGAAGATTTTTAGGGTGAAATGGAGTGTGGGAGGAGTTGTGGATGTCCTATAACCCTACTTTTCCCAAGTCTGGTCAATAGTGTAGTATTCCCAATCTCCTTAAATAATTGTCTGTTAAGGTTGATGTGCTTCATTAATTTCCTTTCACCGGGGCTAAATATCTTATGTCATGAGACAATACCCCAAATTTATACACTTAGGCACAGAACTAGCACTTTGCAGATTGCTTAAATGACAAGGGCCTAAGGGAGTAGAAGAAATAGATGCTGTTACTATTTTGACTGGAAATTACCTATTTTGGTTTTGTTTTATTTATGTTGTTTTATATACCAATTACAGAAAATCTCTGTGCTTTTATTTATTTTTTATTTTTTTGGTTACATCAGGTCTTAGTTGTGGCACGCGGGCTCCTTAGTTGTGGCATGTGAACCCTTAGTTGCTGCATGCATGTGGGATCTAGTTCTCTGACCAGGGATCAAACTTGGGCCCCCTGCATTGGGAGCTTGGAGTCTTAACCACTGCACCACCAGGGAAGTCCCTCTCTGTGCTTTAAAAAAGACACTTAGCAAGGTTAGAAATTATACCTGTTGTTTAGTTTTTTTTTTTTTTTTTTTTTTTTTTTTTTTTTTGCGGTACGTGGGCCTCTCACTGTTGTGGCCTCTCCCAGACCGGGACACGAACCCATGTCCCCTGCATCGGCAGGCAGACTCTCAACCACTGTGCCACCAGGGAAGCCCCTGTTGTTTAGTTTTATTTTATTAACACCTTTATTGGAGTATAATTGTTTTACAGTGGTGTGTTTGTTTCTGCTGTATAACAAAGTGAATCAGCTATACATACACATATATCCTCATATTTCCTCCCTCTTGTGCTTCCCTCCCACCTTCCCTATCCCCCCCCCAGGTGGACACAAAGCACAGAGCTGATCTCCCTGTGTTGTGCAGCTGCGTCCCACTAGCAATCTATTTTACCTTTGTAGTGTGTAAATGTCCATGCCACTCTCTCATTTCGTCCCAGCTTACTCTTCCCCTCCCCGTGTCCTCAAGTCCATTCTCTAGGTCTGCGTCTTTATTGCTGTCTTGCCCCTATGTTCTTCAGAACCTTTTTTTTTTTTTTTTTTAAGATTCCATATATATGTGTTAGCATATGGTATTTGTTTTTCTCTTTCTGACTTAGTTCACTCCAACAGTCTCTAGGTACATCCATCTCACTGCAAATAACTCAATTTTGTTTCTTTTTATGTTGTTTAGTTTTAATGAATTTAATTTCTTATCCTTGATCTTAAAAGTTTTTTTTGTTTGTTTCTTTGTGGGTAAATATGAAGAATTTTTTTTGAATTTTATTTTATTATATAGCAGGTTCTTATTAGTTATCCATTTTATACATATTAGTGTATATATGTCAATCCCAATCTCCCAGTTCATCACACCACCACCACCACCATCACGCCCTGCACTTTCCCCACTTGGTGTCCATACATTTGTTCTCTACATCTGTGTCTCCATTTCTGCCCTACAAACCGGTTCATCTGTACCATTTTTCTAGGTTCCACATATATGCGTTAATATACAATATTTGTTTTTCTCTTTCTGACTTACTTCACTGTGTATGACAGTCTCTAGATCCATCCAC
>NC_041217.1:28449005-28451296 GCF_002837175.3 Physeter macrocephalus
ATCTGATAATGCCCATTCTGACTGGTGTGAGGTGATAATTCATTGTAGTTTTGATTTGCATTTCTCTAACAATTAGTGATGAGCAGCTTTTCATGTGCTTCTTGGCCATCTGTATGTCTTCTTTGGAGAAATGTCTACTTAGGTCTTCTGCCCATTTTTTGATTGGGTTGTTTGTTTTTTAATATAGAGCTGCATGAGCTGTTTATGTATTTTGGAGATTAATCCTTTGTCCGTTGATTCATTTGCGAATATTTTCGCCCCTTTTGAGGGTTGTCTTTTCGTCTTGTTTGTAGTTTCCTTGGCTTAGCAAAAGCTTTTAAGTTTCATTAAGTCCCATTTGTTTATTTTTGTTTTTAATTCCATTACTCTAAGAGGTGGATCAGAAAAGATCTTGCTGTGATTTATGTCAGAGTGTTCTTCCTATGTTTTCCTCTAAGAGTTTTATAGTGTCCAGTCTTACATTTAGGTCTCTAATCCATTTGGAGGTTTTTTTGTGTGTGTGTATGGTGTTAGGGAGTGTTCTAATTTCATTCTTTTACATGTAGCTGTCCAGTTTTCCCAGCACCACTTATTGAAGAGGCTGTCTTTTCTCCACTGTATATTCTTGCCTCCTTTATCAAAGATAAGGTGACCATATGTGTGTGGGTTTATCTCTGGGCTTTCTATCCTGTTCCATTGATCTATATTTCTGGTTTTGTGCCAGTACCATACTGTCTTGATTACTGTAGCTTTGTAGTATAGTCTGAAGTCAGGGTGTCTGATTCCTCCAGCTCCGTTTTTTTCCCTCAAGACTGCTTTGACTATTTGGGGTCTTTTGTGTCTCCATACAAATTTTAAGATTTTTTTTTCTAGTTCCGTAAAAAATGCCAGTGGTAATTCGATAGGGATTGCATTGAATCTGTAAATTGCTTTGGGTAGTATAGTCATTTTCGCAATATTGATTCTTCCAGTCCAGGAACGTGGTATATCTCTCCATCTGTTTGTATCATCTTTAATTTCTTTCATCAGTGTCTTACAGTTTTCTGCATACAGGTCTTTTGTCTCCCTAGGTAGGTTTATTCCTAAGTATTTTATTCTTTTTGTTGCAGTGGTGAATGGGAGTGTTTCCTGAATGTCTCTTTCAGATTTTTCATCATTAGTGTATAGGAATGCAAGAGATTTGTGTGCTTTAATTTTGTATCCTGCAACTTTACCAAATTCATTGATTAGCTCTAGTTTTCTGGTGGCATCTTTAGGATTCTCTATGTATAGTATCATGTCATGTGCAAACAGTGACAGTTCTACTTCATCTTTTCCAGTTTGTATTCCTTTTATTTCTTTTTCTTCTCTGATTGCCATGGCTAGGACTTCCAAAACTGTGTTGAATAATAGTGGCGAGAGTGGGCATCCTTGTCTTTTTCCTGATCTTAGAGGAAATGCTGTCAGTTTTTCACCATTGAGAATGATGTTTACTGTGGGTTTGCTGTATATGGTCTTTATTATGTTGAGGTAGGTTCCCTCTATGCCCACTTTCTGGAGAGTTATCATAGATGGGTATTGAATTTTGACAAAACCTTTTTCTGCATCTATTAAGATGATCATATGTTTTTTATTCTTCAGCTTGTTTATATGGTGTATTACATTGATTTGCGTATATTGAAGAATCCTTGCATCCCTGGGATAAATCCCACTTGATCATGGTGTATGATCCTTTTAATGTGTTGTTGGATCCTGTTTACTAGTATTTTGTTGAGGATTTTTGCATCTACATTCATGAGTGATATTGGTCTGTAATTTTCATTTTTTGTGGTGTCTTTGTCTGGTTTTGGTATTAGTGTGATGGTGGCCTCATAGAATGAGTTTGGGAGTGTTCCTTCCTCTGCAGTTTTTTGGAAGAGTTTGAGAAGGATGGGTGTTAGCTTTTCTCTAAATGTTTGATAGAATTCACCTGTGAAGCCATCTGGTCCTGGACTTTTGTTTGTTGGAACATTTTTAAGCACAGTTTCAATTTCATTACTTGTGATTAGTCTGTTCATATTTTCCATTTCTTCCAGGTTTTCCATTTTATGGCATAGAGTTGCTTGTAGTAGTCTCTTAGGATGCTTTGTATTTCTGCAGTGTCTGTTGTAACTTCTCCTTTTTCATTTTTAATTTTACTGATTTGAGTTCTCTCTCTCTTTTTCTTGATGAGTCTGGCAGCGGTTTATCAATTTTGTGTATCTTCTGAAAGAAGCAGCTTTTAGTTTTACTGATCTTTGCTATGGTTTTCTTTGTTTCTATTTATTTCTGCTCTGATCTTTATGATTTCTTTC
>NC_041217.1:28451453-28480186 GCF_002837175.3 Physeter macrocephalus
TTTTGATTTCTTCAGTGATCTCTTGGTTATTTATTTATTTATTGTTTAGCCTCCATGTGTTTGTGTTTTTTACACAGTTGTGTAATTGAGTTCTAATCTCATGGTGCTGTGGTCAGAAAAAATGCTTGATATGATTTCAGTTTTCTTAAATTTACTGAGGCTTGATTTGTGGCCCAAGATGTGATCTATCCTGGAGAGTGTTCCGTGCGCACTTGAGAAGAAAGTGTAATCTGCTGTTTTTGGACGGAATGTCCTATAAATATCAATTAAATCTATCTGGCCTATTGTGTCATTTAAAGCTTCTGGTTCCTTATTTATTTTCATTTTGGATGATTTGTCCATTGGTGTGAGTTGTTAATGTCCCCCACTATTACTGTGTTACTGTCGATTTCCTCTTTCATACCTGTCAGCAGTTGGCTTATGTATTGAGGTGCTCCTATGTTGGGTGCATATATATTTATAATTGTTATATCTTCTTCTTGGATTGATCCCTTGGTCATTATGTAGTGTCCTTCCTTGTCTCTTGTAACATTCTTTATTTTAAAGTCTGTTTTATCAGATATGTGTATTGCTACTCCAGCTTTCTTTTGATTTCCATTTGCATGGAATATCTTTTTCCATCCCCTCACTTTCAGTCTGTATGTGTCCCTAGGTCTGAAGTGGGTCTCTTGTAGACAGCATATATATGGGTCTTGTTTTTGTATCCATTCAGCCAGTCTGTGTCTTTTGGTGGGAGCATTTAATCCATTTACATTTAAGGTAATTATCGATATGTATGGTCCTATTACCATTTACTGAATTGTTTCGGGTTGTTCTTGTAGGTCTTTTCCTTCTCTTGTGTTTCTTGCCTAGAGAAGTTCCTTTAGCATTTGTTGTAAAGCTGGTTTGGTGGTGCTGAACTCTCTCAGCTTTTGCTTGTCTGTAAAGGTTTTAATTTCTCCATCAAATCTGAATGAGATCCTTGCCGGGTAGAGTAATCTTGGTTGTAGGTTTTTTTCCCCCTTTCATCACTTTAAATATGTCATGCCACTCCCTTCTGGCTTGTAGAGTTTCTACTGAGAAATTAGCTGTTAACATTATGCGAGTTCCCTTTTATGTTATTTGTTGTTTTCCTTTATTGCTTTCAGTAATTTGTCTTTGTCTTTAATTTTTGCCAATTTGATTATTATGTGTCTCGGCGTGTTTCTCTTTGGGTTTATCCTGCCTGAGACTCTCCACGCTTCCTGGACTTGGGTGGCTATTTCCTTTCCAATGTGAGGGAAGTTTTCAACTATAATCTCTTCAAATATTTTCTCGGGTTCTTTCTCTCTCTCTTTTCCTTCTGGGACCCCTATAATGAGAATGTTGTTGCGTTTAATGTTGTCCCAGAGGTCTCTTAGGCTATCTTCATTTCTTTTAATTGTTTTTTCCTTATTCTGTTCCATGGCAGTGAATTCCACCAGTCTGTCTTCCAGGTCACTTATCCGTTCTTCTTCCTCAGTTACTGTGCTATTGATTCCTTCTAGTGTATATTTCATTTCCATTATGGTATGTTTGTTCATTAATTTTTTTCACTATTCTTTAATTTTTCTTGGTCTTTGTTAAACATTTCTTGTGTCTTCTCGATCTTTGCCTCCATTCTTTTTCTGAAGTGTTGGATCATCTTCACTATCATTATTCTGAATTCTTTTTCTGGAAGGTTGCCTATTTCCATTTCATTTAGTTGGTTTTCTAGGATTTTATCTTGTTTCTTTATCTTGTACACAGCCCTCTGCCTTTTCATCTTGTCTGTATTTCTGTGAATGTGGTTTTTGTTCCACAGGCTGCAGGATTGTAGTTCTTCTTGCTTCTGCTGGCTGCTCTCTGGTGGCTGAGACTATCTAAGAGGCTTGTGCGAGTTTCTTGATGGGAGGGACTGGTGGTGGGTAGAGCTGTGTTTTGCTCTGGTGGGCAGAGCCCAGTAAAACTTTAATCCTCTTGTTTGCTGATAGGTGGGGCTGGGTTCACTCCCTGTTGGTTGTTTGGCCTGAGGCGACCCAACACTGGAGCTTACCTGGCTCTTTGGTGGGTCTAATGGAGGACTCTGGGAGGGCTAACACCATGGAGTGCTTCCCAGAACTTCTGCTGTCAGTGTCCTTGTTCTCACGGACCCCCCACCTCTGCAGGAGACCCTCCAACACTAGCAGGTTGGTCTGGTTCATCTCCCCCGGGGTCACTGCTCCTTCCTCTGGGTCCTAATGCGCACACTACTTTGTGTGTGCCCTCCATGATTGGAGTCTCTTTTTCCCCCAGTCCTGTCAAAGTCCTGCTATCCAATCCTGCTAGCCTTCGAATCTGATTCTCTAGGAATTCCTCCTCCCTTTGCCGGACCCCCAGGTTGGGGAGCCTGACGTGGGGCTCAGAACCTTCACTCCAGTGGGTGGACTTCTGTGGTATAAGTGTTCTCCAGTTTGTGAGTCACCCACCCAGCAGTTATGGGATTTGATTTTATTGTGATTGTGCCCCTCCTACCATGTCACTGTGGCTTCTCCTTTGTCTTTCGATGTGGGATATCTTTTTTGGTGAGTTCCCGTGTCTTCCTGTCGATGATTGTTCAGTTAGTTGTGATTCCAGTGCTCTCGCAGTGAGAGCACGTCCTTCTACTCTGCTATCTTCAGTGTCGATCTTAAAATTTTTAACTGACATGTTTGTGAAGGAAACATGCCTCAGAATTAGTGGAAAGATGCTTTTTTATTTTTGTGAGGTACTGTTCTCTAGGAATGTTTCCTCTTGTGATTGCAAAGTAATGGAAGCATGTTAAAGGCTCTCAAATATTGGTAGTTGAATTTTGTCTAAAATATTAAGAGTAAATTTCTCCATTCTTAATGTTATTATGATCAGTCATGTTTGTATTCAGATGTGGGTCTCATTTACCAGTTTGAGTTAACTAGTCATAATTTATCAGTTTAGTGTCCTGAAATATTTTTGTTTCCTGAGAAGTCTCTATAACTTTTGAAAATTTAATGTTACAGTTTTGTATAATTTAAATAACATGATTATTAATTCCAATTTATTTTATTCTGAAACCTTTGAGTCAAGGATACTGGAATAATTCATTTAGGATAATTAAGACAATACGGTTGTGCCAGTGAGAAAAAAACGGCTTCACAGAGTAAAGAAGCTGTCATTCACTTCTTAATTGGATTGTTTTTAGTTTTAATCCCTATGTGCAAAATAGTGCTTAGTCCTTTCAAAAGTAATTAAGAGCTAAGAATGGGAAAAAAAATCCATGAATTAAGTTGTCTTTTTAATCAAATATAATAACTTTCAGTTGTCACTTTATTAATTTTTTTTTTTTTTTGCGGTACGTGGCCCTCTCACTGCTGTGGCCTCTCCCGTTGCGGAGCACAGGCTCCGGACGCGCAGGCTTAGCGGCCATGGCTCACGGGCCCAGCCGCTCCGTGGCATGTGGGATCTTCCCAGACCAGGGCACGAACCCGTGTCCCCTGCAGTGGCAGGAGGACTCTCAACCACTGTGCCACCAGGGAAGCCCAATTAAAATTTTTTTAATGGAAAATTTAAGAAATGGAAAAAATCATGCTTTCAATACTCAGTTTTAATTGCTCTTAAATTTTGATGCGTTTCCCTTTGGAAATAAATTTTATTAGCCTTTCACTTTTGTTTGAAACATAGTTTTAACTGTCTTTTGTATATAGACCTAAATTTATGTTTATTTTAAAATCTAACTTTAGATATCACTAACATTTTCTTTGCCATAATCAATTTGGTAACATTTTTGATGATTGCATAATATTTCAAATGGATGTACCATAGTGTATTTATACACTTCCTTGTATTTGGATCCTAAGGTTTCTTTTAGCTTTATGTTGGTGGTAGGGAAGTACAGCATTCATTGTGGCAACCAGTTGGAAGTAATTAACAAGTAGTACCTATTGTCTCCATAAGTTTATCTTTGCAAGAATAAACCTGTGTTTTTTTTTAATTGAAGTATAGTTGATATACAATGTTGTGTTAATTTTTGCTGTACAGCAAAGTGATTCTGTTGTATGTATACATATGTTCTTTTTTATATTCTTTTCCATTATGGTTTATCATAGGATATTGAATATAGTTAGTAGGACCTTGTTGTTTATCCATTCTATATATACTAGTTTCCATCTGCTAATCCCAACTCCCAATCCTTCCCTCCCTCCCTCCCCTCCCCCTTGGCAACCACAAGTCTGTTCTCTATGTCTGTGAGTCTGTTTCTGTTTGATAGCTAGGTTCAGTTGTGTCACATTTTAGATTCCACATTTAAGTGATATCATATGCTATTTGTCTTTCTGACTTTACTTCGTATGATAGTCTCTAGGTCTATCCATGTTGCTGCAAATGGCATTATTTCATTCTATTTTTATCTCTGAGTAGTACTCCACTGTATATATTTACCACATCTTCTTTACCCATTTATCTGTTATAGACACTTAGCTTGCTTCCAGGTTTTGGCTATTGTAAATAATGCTGCTGTGAACATTGGGGTGCATGTATCTTTTCAAATTATAGTTTTGTCTGGGTATGTGCCCAGGAGTGGGATTGCTGGATCATATGGCAACTCTATATTTTTAGTTTTTTGAGGAACCTCCATACTGTTCTCCATAGTGGCTATACCAGCTTACATTCCCACCAACAGTGTGTAGGAGGGTTCCTTTTTCTCCATATCGTCTCCAGCATTTGTTATTTGTAGACTTTATGATGGCCATTCTGACTGGTGTGAGGTAGTGTCTCACTGTAGTTTTGATTTGCATTTCTCTAATAATTAGCCATGTTGAGCATTTTGAGATTGAGTTGTTTGTTTTTTTGTTGTTGAGTTGTAGAGGTGTTTCTATATTTTGGAAATTAATCCCTTGTCAGTCCCATCATTTGCAAATATTTTCTTCCATTCCATAGGTTGTCTTTTAGTTTTGTTTATGGTTTCTTTTCCTGTACAAGAATTTGTAAGTTTGATTGGGTCCCATTTGTTTATTTTTGCTTAAAATGAACCTATCTTTGATGGCAGTGGCTTGTTGTGCAGTACAGCTGAAGAAAACTGAGAAGCAGTTAGAGAAGGTAACCTCCGTTTCCCTGTTTAAGATTTGGAATTCTTTTTTAGACTGTGTGTAGCAGGTGTTTTTGGTCTTCAGTCCAAGGATCTCTTCAGGATCCATGAGTAGTCTGGAATTTTGCTTGTGTGTTTTTTTGTATTTTTTATTTTTGTATTCTGCACCCCACCCCCCGGAGATGAGAGTTCCTAGCTTTCATCAGATCCTCAAGGGGCATATAGACTCAGAAAAGTTAAGGGCCATGGACCTATAGGATTTTGTTTAAAAAATGGAGGTAGAGGGAAAACTATATTTTAAAAGTGCCTGAAAACAGTAAAACAGTGTCTGTTGTATCAAATTAGTGTTAGTATTCCTTTCCGTTTATTGTTCAATAATATAGAATCAGTTTTCCTTAGGAGAGAATGGGCTTTGCTGCTTTCGCTACTTAAATTTTTCTTTATTGTAGTATTATTATGGTTTTCTTTTTTTAACATTGGTTATTTGAAGAACTCACATTAAGATTTTCAAAGTCTAATTGCTAATAAGTAACTTTGCCCTAATAGACATATACATATGTCTATATATTTTTAATATATACATATTTAAATATCTTTTAAAATTGCTAACCAGGAACTCTGCCGTAACGGACATCAAAAATATATGTACACACACACATATATATTGCCTAAAACATGCTCATTTTACAGATAAAGAGAATAAGAGGTATATAGCGACTTGCTCAGTCATGTTGATTTCTAGTATATATGAGCTATGCCAGATTTTTGCTGCTTTCATGAATCTAGAGATTATGCTAATCTTTATATTTATTAGAGCTATAAGACATCTTTCTATCCTTAAAGTTTCTGGTTTCTTTTTTCTTCATCTAAGACCCCGGCCTTTGAAACTGCAGGAGCTGCTTTTTGCCAGTTTTAAACTTTTTTTGATGCAAGTTGCAGACACCAGGAGATAGGGGCAGAAGAGAAATCAGTTTACCTTTTGAAATTGTATCAAGAGCCCAAAAGGACAATTGAGGTCTCCTGAATCCCTGTCTGTCTGCTACTGTTTTCCATAACAGTTGCTTTTCTGCAAAAGAAAATCTACCCTAAGTAAAGGGGCACCAGAAACACATTCTTTACTTCTCCAATCTCATCTATTGTTTTAAAACTGTTAAAATCGGTGCTTGTTGTATTTTGGTAATAATAGTAATAGGAGTTGAAAAATGGAGGGAAACCCCCTCTACAAACTCCAGCAACTCCATGTTATCTTCTAAAATAGAACTTTTACGTAGCTATAGTTGTAGCACAAATGCAAGTTAGTGGCCTTTCTCATCTCTTTACCTTACAAGTATTACTATGTATTGCATATTGTATTAATAATTGTTATTTTTAATGATTGAAGAAATTTCCCGGCGTTGATGTTGCAGCAGATGTCTCCGTGCTGATGACATTATTATTGTAGTAGTAGTAATAATAATAATTGGCTTGGTAGTTAAAGGCATGGCTTTCTTAGTCAAATAGACCTGAGTTTGAGTCTTTCCTCTGACCCTGTGAGACCTTTAAACAAGTTGCTTGCTTGTTAGTTTATTCAGTTATTTATATTTTGGCTTCATTTCCTTATTTATTAAATGCGGCCAGTAATGGTACATATTTCATAGGGTTGTTAGGATTAAGCAAGATTTCATGTAAAGTGGTAAATACTCTGTAGATGTTACCTATTATTATTAATAGCATTATTTTCTAGGACTGGGATTACTGGGTGCAAGAATATGAATGTTTTGTATCTCTGGAAATGGATTGCCTAGCTGTTTTCTGAAAGGGTTATTTCAGTTGCTGTTGGGAGAATGTGGAGGCATCAGCCTTCAACTTTCTTATCGTTCTCAATCTTATTTTTTCTTTTCTGCCCTTGTCAGAAATTTAGATCCTGTTGGTATATTTTGTGACACAGGGAATGCTGCTGTTACTTTGTACATTGTTACTTGCTAAAGCTAACATGTTCATCAGCACCTCTGCTGCTTCTGATAGGAATCTGCACTTGATAGGCATTTCTCTTCCCAAGAAAGGATGACAACCTTGGTATACCACTTTTCAAAAGTTGTTAATGTCGGACTTCTCTGGCGGTCCAGTGGTTAAGATGCTGCGCTTCCAAAGCAGGGGGCGTGGGTTCGATCCCTGGTCGGGGAACTAAGATCCCATATGCTGTGCAGTGCAACCAAAAAAAAAGTTGTTAACATCCATTCTGGCATGTTGGGTTTTGGACTAAAAGTCGTTAGTTACTAGAATTCTCTTTTTAGCTTTGCCATTAATGATAAGCATATGTAAATCTTTAAGCTTTGCTTTATGCTTTACTTGTGTTTCATATCTCCCTCTCAAAGATAGAAATACAAATCTGTTTCTGTTGTTAAATCTGCAGATTTTTATTGGGAGCCAACCATGTATGCTGATGGCATAGAGCAACAGTCCAGTCAGTAGTAAGCTGGTTACGCACATCAGTATGCTCCCCTGTTTACAGTTTCCTGTAATCTGGGTACGGATGTGAAATGAAGTTGGTACTCCCTCTTGCTCTACTTAGGAACTCAGAATTTTTCTGCTCTGCTCAGCAAATTATGAATGTCCTTTGTGTCTCTTGGTCTTGTAGCATGGGGAGAATGAAAATTAATCTCTAAGAATGTGGTTAGTTTGTGGTATAAAGCTGGTGCATGTTCAGGGCTGAGAACCTAGATTATGCTAGAGTTTGAGGTCTAAACTATAGTACTAGTGAGTCAGTAGTTTGGCAGTAGGTCGCTAGATTCAAATAATTGGTTGAAGCAGTTGACTAGGAACCCCTTAGGCAAGCAGAGGTTGATACATGTTAGAAGAGTTACAAAATCCAGACTGGCAGATGAGAACCAGGAGGTAAAGTTCCACTGTAAGGACTGTCTTGTCAGAGGGACAGACAACTAAGAATTCAGGAAATCAACAAAAATGGGAGGTTCTGACCAAATGGAGAAAAGAAGAAAAAAATAACAGGAGGAAAAAGCAAACAAAACCCTCCACGTGTACAGCCTCTAGCACAAAGATACCAGTTCAGAGGAAAATCTATAGCTAGCTCACTGTTTAAAATATGTATGCAAGCATACCAGATGGATGTGGAGAGCTATGGTATCAGCTCTTTTCTTTAAGACAAGGAAAAAAGTGCAGAAAGCCTTGTATATGACTTGGAATGCTAGACGGGTGAACTTTAATGCACAATACTCCTCTTTTTGACCTGCTTTGAAAAGAGTGGAGGAAACAACTGGTTGAGGTTGGTTGAAGTATTCAAGTTGAAAGAAGTTGCTAAAGGTAGAATACCTTCTTAGCTCAAGAGGACACGACTGACTGTGTAGGCGTTGTACTATTAAGGATATTTAAGCAAGCTTTTTGATCCACAAAATATGAGAGCTAAGGGGGCTCTTGATATCACTTAATATAAATTCTTAAACTTAACAAATAAGGAAACTAGATCCTCAGTTAAAGTGACTAGCCTTAGTTCACCCAAGAATTTGGAAGCAGACCTTCTTTACTATTTGAGTATATTTGTAGAAGATTTGTGGCTATTCCTGTTTCAGTTACCGATCTTCCTATTATCAAATTGTCTCCACCTAGTGGCAACAAATATTTTGCAAGGCTGAGTACAACCACCGGGGAAAAAACTGCTGGGGGCCTTTATTCCTCACTGCTTTTGAGGAAGTCAGCCTGGTGACAGTTGTGTTGTTTTGGGGAAGGGAAAGGAGGAGACAGTGTGCCTAATGCTTACTACATTTTCCGTAATCTTATAGGAATTTGTAAACTCTTTATACTTGAATTAGGCAGCACATTTATCGTTGACCATGTAAGAAGTTCGTGTGTTAAGCTTGTACTGTTTTCATGTGTACACACACACACACACACACACATTATATAAGCATATATGTATATATACTCACATATATACTTTTTTCCTCTCTTTTCACATCTTTGTAATGAGTTAAAAGATAGCACAATAACTTCATCAGTGGAGAATATAGATGAACTAAACAATAAATGATGTTGGGACAATTGCCAGTTACGTTGGGGGGGGGCTCTGTGGAGGGGAACATGTCCTAAACTTTGTAAAAAATGAAATTCTGAAAGTATTAGAATAAAGTATGGGTGGATGGTGGATATTGTTTACAATTTTAGAGTATGGATTAGCTTTCCAAAGAAGCCATAGAGGAAAAGATAAATACATTAAAAATATATAAAAAATAAAATCTATGGCCTAAAGAAGCCAAAGGCAAAAGACAACAAACTGGGGGAAAGTATTTAACAGTCATGACAAGCAAAAGGTCAATTTCCTTAACAAAAAGTTCTTACAAATTAATTTTTTAAAAAACTAATAGAAATGGATATGAATAAGTATTTGACAGACCCCCCCCCCCAAAAAATGGCCAACAAAGCTCTGAAAAGATACTCAGCTTCACTCATGGTTGAAGCCTTGCAAATTAAAAAAACAATGAAATATCATTTCCCACCTATCAGATTCGGCAGGCTTTTTAACAAAGTGTTGCTAATTCTTAATTGGTAAAAGGATACATTGGTCTAAAAATTTAGCAGTATTTGTCTGAATAAAAAAAGTTACCTTACTTTTGATCCAGTAATTACACTTTTAGGAATTTGCCTAGGCAACATCTTATCTAGTATAATTTTCTGTCAAATGTAAGGTCAACAAAACATACATTAAACTAATAAATGAATGAATGAATGAATGGTAAACCACATCTTTATTGGGGGACAATTTCAGGAACTTATAGTATCATTTGGAAATGCCAGGAGTTTCCTAAGGTCACTTAAAACTAATCTTTAGCTAGAACAGTTCTCAACCCTGGCTATACATAAAAACCATCTGGTTGACTTTCTAACCATACCAAGAGCCCCAGAAATAATGATTCAGTTGCTCTGAAATGGGACCTTGGTATCAGAATTGTGTCAGAGCTCTCCAGGTGATTCCTGTATGCAGCCAAATTTGAGAACTATGTTTCTAGGTTGTTTTTCCTGTGAATACATTAATTTTCTTCTGGCAGAAGATAAGACTTTATTGGGCAAGTAAGCTGAAGTTCATACTTTTTCCACCTTGTCCCACTCTGCCTTTGGCTTTCGCTTACAATTTGGGTTCAGCTGGTACGTTAGTTTCCTGTTGCTGCTATGACAAACTACCACAACATAGTGGCTTAAAAATAACACAAGTTTGTTATCTTACAGTTCTGACAGCCAGAAGTCCACAGTGGGTCTTGGGGAATTAAAATCAAGGTGTTGGCAGGGCTGTGTTCCTTCTGGAGGCTCTAGGGGAGAATTCATATCCTTTTCTTTTTTAGCTTCTAGAGGCTGCCTACACCCTTTTTGGCTCATGAATTCTTCCTCCATCGTCAAGCCAGCACTATAGCATTTTCACATTTCTTTCTTTGTCTTATACCTCTGCCTCCATCACATTGCCTTCTCTCTTTTAAGGACCCTTGTGATTACACTGGGCCAAATCCAGATAATCCATAAACTCCCCATATCAAGATTGTTGATTTAACCACATTGGCAGAGTCCTTTTTGCCGTGTGTGGTAACCTGTTCACAAATTCTGGCCGTTATTCAGCCTGCCACAGTTGGAGACCTAATTCAGAAGCCACTAAAAATTTACAAATGGAATATTTTATTGTATTTTAAATTGATATCATATTGCAGCCCAAAGGAAATTAGCTTTTTTATGGTAAGTTATGATTAATGTTTATTGCCCCTCAGAAACAATCTGCAGTTTTTCTTTTATTGTTAGAAATGTGGGTTGGATAGGCTAGGCATTCTTGTTTCTATTACAAAATCAATAATAGTTATCATGTATTCTTCACAGATTGGTACAAAATAGGTACATACTTTATTTCAACCCTGACAGGATTTTATTCTTTGATATTTGTAGTATCTCCGAAGAGTAGTTTATAGCAGGGTTGAGGTTCACCAGTAGGTTTCTTCCTATTGCTGATGAGTTGTTTTCGAACCAGCTGCAGATAATCCATAAAGATTGATATATGGTGGGATAATTTTAACTACTTCTCTTCCTACACCTGTGAGTTCAGTTAACAAGCCCAGAATTTCCTTTGACCCTTACTCTACTTTTTCTTTTTACACTGCATGTTCCTTTCTCTTATAGTTTTGGCTAATATAAGCTGAAATTTCCCACCAGAACC
Organism: Physeter macrocephalus; assembly: GCF_002837175.3. Classification (NCBI taxonomy): domain Eukaryota; kingdom Metazoa; phylum Chordata; class Mammalia; order Artiodactyla; family Physeteridae; genus Physeter; species Physeter macrocephalus. Next base: position 28,462,691 of record NC_041217.1, read on the forward strand.
TTTCTTGCTTCAGATGGGTTTATTCTTCTGGATGAATCCTTGCATGTACCTTATGTGCAACAAGTCCAGAACTGAACTCAGCTTCTCATCTCTTCCTGGAAGATGCATACCATTTCCTGTTTAAAAAACATTTAAAATATTTTTTATTGCTGTAAAATATATACTATGTAAAATTTACCATTTTTAATCATTTTAAAGTGTAGTATTAAGTAGCATTAAGTACATTAACACTGTTAATGTAACTATTACTACTATTTATTTCCAGAACTTTTTCATCATCCCATACCGTAACTACTCATTACCAATCCACCCCTGCCCCCAGCCCGTAGTAACCACTATTCTACTTTCTGTGAATTTGACCATTCTAGGTACTTCATATAAGTGGAATCACAATCTTCATTCCTTTGTGTTTGGCTTATTTTACTTAGTATAATGTTTTATTTATTTATTTAATAGTTTAATGTATTTTAATAGCAAACTTACAGGAACAGCACAGAAGACAGACAACATTAAAAACATGTACTTGCATGTAGGACAACTCAGAAAAGCATAGTGAATGGATGGAATCTACTATATGATAAAAATGCTACAAACACCATTCAGTTGCAATCAGTAAGAAATTTACCTGTTTTAAAAAAATCCAAATGCTGGCATTGTCCAGAAAAATTTAACAGGTTTATTTATAATTGTTATAAAGTTGAACTGCTGAGACATTTTGACTTGCATTAATGCTTCATGTTCCCTCATTTATATTAAAAATGCACACATAAATGAAAACGGAAAAACTGCCAGTACCTGATTTCTGTCCCCTATTTTTCCAGTCATGTAACTTAGGTACTTTTTGACCTCATTGGGGGCGGTGGCGGGGGGGGTGGGAAATCTAACATTCAGAACTACCAGTAACAGGAGGATAGTGTTCTTTGATGTGCAAAAGTTCTTAATTTTAATAGAGTCCTATTTATCAGTTTTTGCTTTTGTTGCCTATGCTTTTTGTGTCATATCCAAAAAATCATTGCTGAATTCAGTGTCATGAAGAATTTCCCCTGTGTTTTCTTCTAAGAGATTTATAGTTTTAGCTCTTACATTTAGATCTTTGATCCATTTTGAGTTAATTTTTTTATGTGGGATAAGGTAGGGGTCTAACTTCATTCTTTTGGGGTTAGATAGCCATTTTTTTCCAGTAACTTTTGTTGACAAGACTGATCTTTCCCCATTGAATGATCTTGGCACCCTTGTCAATGTAATTGACCATAATACATGAGGATTTACTTCTGGGCTTTCTATTCGATTCCATTGGTTGGTCTGTATGTCTGCCTTTATGCCAGTACCAAATTATTTTGAATATTGTAGCTTTGTAGCAAGTTTTGAAATCAGGAAGTATGAGTCCTGCAACTTGTTCTTTTTCAAGATTATTTTGGCTATTTGGGGTCCATTGAGATTCTATATGAATTTTAGAGTGGGTTTTCAATTTCTGCAAAAAATATTGTTGAGTTTTTGTTAGGGATTGTACCGAATCTGTAGATTGCTTTGGGTAGTATTGTCATCTTAACAATATTAAGTCTTCTGATCTATGAACAAGGGATGGGATATCTTACCGTTTATTTATGTCTTTAATTTCTTTTAGCAGTGTTTTGTAATTTTCAGTGTACAAATCTTTTCTGTCCTTGGTTAAATTTATTCCTAAGTATTATTCTTTCTGATGCTTTTGTAAATGGAATTGTTTTATTGATTTCCTTTTCAGACTGTTCATTGTTAGTATATGGAAGGTCAGCTGATTTTTTTTTTTTCCCCCTCTGCAACTGTTGAATTCATTGATCAGTTCAGTTTTGAACATTTTTTTGGTGGAATCTTTAGGGTTTTCTACATATAAGATCATGGCATCTGTTAACAGATACTTTTACTTTCTTTCTAATTTGAATGCCTTTATTTCTTTTTCTTGCCTAATTGATCTGGCTAGAACTTCCAAAAATACATTGAGTAGAAGTGGTGAAAATACTATTTCCTGTTTTATCTCACTTTCTTAGCATCAACATCTTAAAAAACCCACAAGCTTGTGGCTCTACTCTCCTCTTTCCTTATTTCATATATCCCATGTATTTTACCTTCTCAGTATTTTTCAGCCCTGTCCCTCCTAAGTCATTCTTATTATTACCAGCCCCATTGTAGGCATTTCTTATTTGGATACAAGTATTCTTGCCTCCCTCATCCTCCACTGTTGGCAGAGTTGGTCTTTTTGTCCTAAATGCAAATCTGATCTTGTCATTGCACTGTGAATTTCTCCTTACACCTTTGCATGACATATTGAGCCTCCCTGATCTCACCCACAGTTTAATTCTTCAGCCGCACACTGTGCCACTCCCTTTCTCCCTCTTATCACTAATTTAATGGCGAACTACTTGGAGTTTCACAAACACCGTGCTGAGTTGTGCCTTTGCTTAATATGTTGGTCCTTCAGGACTGCTTTCCTTTCCTCAGTTGGTTAACTTCCACTTAACTGTCAACTCTCCTCCTCCAAGGAGGAATGTCTTTCTCTAGGTTTCTTTGTACTCTTGTAGCATTTATCAAACTGTGTTGAAAATATGTTCAGGGCCCACTAGCCAGTAAACTCGTGGAGGGTCTCATTTCCATCATGTGCTGTGGTAGCTCTCAAATGTTTCCTAAACTTTTGAACTCAACTGTTTTTCATTATGGGTCTGTTAGCGTCTCATATGGGTAGGCAGAGGGCAGAAGGAAAACCAGGCTGCTGCTGATGTAACTGGTGTTGGCTGTTACTAGCCCTTGATAGGTGCTTTCTGAAGTCTTGGGGAGAGACTGAATTGGGCCATTAAGAAAGTATCTGTGGGGGTGGGGAAAGTGAAGGAGTAGTGTTTGAGGAGATGAGATAGTGATGAGAAGTATTATAGGAGGGCACAGATCACACTAAATTATCTAGATCTGCATTTTAAATGCTTAAAAAAATCTTAAAACATTTATTTTTCCTGTAACTATAACTTAATTTTATATAGAGACCAGAAAACATTAAGTCTGTTACCAATAGTACTCTGAAACTTAATTAAGACTGGATAATGAAGATATGGTAAATCACCTTTGAAAGGTTCCTGCTTTGTGTTCCACAGCATGGAAAGATATAATCCAATTAGGAAATGATTATATTACCTTTTAAAATAAAGCTATTGGGTTACCAAAAGTAATTTAGCTTTTTATTCTAGATGTGTAGTACAATGACAACTTTTCCAATAAAGAACACTTTCTTTGTGTTTTTAGAAGCTTACAGAAATTAGTGTCTGTCTTAACAGCTGTAGCTTTAGATTAAACTGCTGTGGGTGGCTTTTATGAGGTGATGCCTATTGCAGGCAATGTTATGATGGCAGTTGGATTGCTTACTCAGAATTATTGCACCCTGGTTTGCCTAGTCTTGAATAAATTTCTAAACTCTTAACACCTGTATCCTGTGAGCAAGCAGTGTTTTAATTAAGGAACAAATCGTTTGCTCATTCGCATGTTGTATAATGTAATGCAAGAGGAAAAGAAAAATGCTAAAGGTTGGGAGAGTTAATTTGATGTGACCTTTATTTACTTTATGTTCAGAGATGGCAATAACTATGGAAGAAAAAGATAAATTTCTTGTTACAAAAAAAAGAGTTGTAGTTTTTGTTTCATAGTAGAGAAATAAATCTCAAACAAATGAAGAAAAATGCTTTATAGGAAAACGGGATAATCTAAGTAAGTTAAAAGTGATTGTATTTTCTGATACATGTTTCACAGTTTAAAAAACAAATTAAGGAAGCAAATCATATACAGGATAAAGACAGAAGTATTGGCTGTGAGGAGTTAGTTATATAGTTACTTTTACTTTTGGCAGTTGTGGTAGGCTGAAAAATGGACCCTCCAAAGATATCCACATCCGAATCCCGGGAATCTGTGATGTTACTTTATTTGGTGGGTGGGGGTCTTTGCAGATGTCATTAGGTTAAAGATTTTAATATAAAGAGATTACCCTGGATTATCTGGGTGAGTTCTAAATGTTATTACCTTTGTCCTTGTAAGTGAGAGGCAGAGAGAGTTTACATGCAGGAGAGGAGGAGGCAATATGACCACAGAGGCAAAGATCGGCGTGTTGTGACCACAAGTCAAGGAATGCCAGCAGTTACTCCAATCTGGAAGAGACAAGGAACAGATTCTCCCCTAAAATCTCTGGAGGATGCACAGCCCTGCCAGCACCTTGATTTTGGCCCAGTGATATTGATTTAGGATTTTTGGCATCCAGGACTGAGCGAGAGAATTTTCTGTTGTTTTAAACCACAAAACTTGTAATTTATTTCAGCAGTTGTAGGAAACTAATACATCGATCTTTCTTCAAAGTATGAATGGACATTTCTAAATAACTTCATATACCTTAACTCTTTGTTAATGCTTTGTTCTTTTGGGGGGGGTATATTTATATCTCAGTCATGTTAGACTGTAGTTCTATTTCAAATACTCTGAATAGACCAGGTAATTTTTATGATTAAAACAACTGGTAAACATTTTTAGGCGCAGAACTTTGAGGTTTTAGCTCAAAATAAGTTATATTTAAAGCTCTTTTTTGGGGAAGAGTGTTTTTATTCATTCTGGAATCTCCCTGGCGGCTACTTTCAATAGCTGCACTCTGGTAAGAGTACAATTTAGAGTCCTAAAATTTTACAACACAGTGTCAGCCCTTTTGCCTGTGTATCTGCTGTTTGATAAGAATTCTTCTTTCACCTGTACTACAGAAAATGTACACTTGAGGCTCTTATTGAGAATAGAGTTATGAGTTTTTTATGACCCAGCATGTGTCAGGGAGTGTTTGAGACTTGACACTTTGGTTTATTAGGAGTCTGACCAAAGTGTAAAGACCATATAGATTCTCTACACTTTAGCCCTGTATCCTTAATGATCAGACAGCAGTGTACCTGGCCTATATCTTAATCTTCTCAAAGATTATATATGTGTTTGGGGAAAGAGAAGGATAATTCAAGAAACATCCATTTGAATGCCTCTAAATGTTCTTCAAAGCTGTGGTTCAAGATGCCCTTCTTTATGTCACCTAGTGCCCCTTTTATAAAGAATCCACGAGTTTCTAATGGGATTTGAGCCAGAAATGTCTCTATCTAATACTTCTTTTTCCCTTAAGCTTTCAGGAACTACTCTTAGTATTCAGTTACATACAGGTGACTAGCAGTAAACAACTGACAAAGATATCTGCCCTTTCTGGCAACTTCTGTTTGTTATAGAAAAGGCCTTAAAATAAGTAGTCTTGGGAACAAATAAGCCTGTTGATTTTTTTTTTTTAATCACATGAGGCACATGATCAAGCATTCTTGAGTTCCTTTCTAAAATAATTATTTTTGAAAGGGGTTTTATGTAAAAATTTTTATTTTTAATAAGTTAGGGAGTGGCTAAGTCATTTTTCCCATAGTCTTTTACATATTGGGGGCCTGAGAAATAATAATTCCTATTTATTGAAATAAAGGAAATTATATCTTTTCAGTTTTATGGCTATCATTTATAAAATGCCAGACATTTTATATGAACATCTCATTCAGCTTTACCAGTGACACTGAAAAGTTTTGTCATTTTGCAGATTAAAAAAAAAAAAGCCTTGAGAGACTGAGAAATTTGCTTGTGGATCTATAGCCAGTAACAGCCAGCGTTAGCATGCAAACTCAGGTTGATCCAGTTCCAAAAAATACTCTGCTTTCTAGTTGGTCTCATTTGTTGTACTATAACAAGGATATCCCTAAAATATGAAGTTCTCTGACTTTATGCTTGAAGAATTTATGGTTTAGTGGATCTGTTTTTCCTTCTAGGGGAGCCAGAGAATGATCTTCAGAGCAAATGCATGGCCCAGTCAAGGAATTTGAGGGTCTTGGAGTTCTCAAAGAGTTGAATGAAATCTGTATTAGTATTGTCCTTAGTTTTTTCATGTGAAACCTGCTATTTGCCACATCTAACGTCTATAGACTAGACTACGGTTTTTTTAATACTCCCCTCAGCCAATTTGAGGATTATAGATGAGAGGTGGGATAAAAATGGCACTTTGGGGAGCCTCTACATTACTTTGCTAGGTACTATTAAGAGAATATTTATGTGAGACGATGTTATGATAAGTGTCTAAGTCCCTAGATGAGTCTTCAAAAGACTAATCCATAATGTAATTGAATTAGTATACAAATACAAATTTTCCAATAGTTTAGACGTGTAACTTAAGTATGATATGTTTTTAATGGAAAAACTTAAAGTGGAAATTTTAGTTTCTAAGCTGGGGATTAATGACAAAATAATTTTCACTCTTCCTAAAGCCTGAATTACAGGATATGTTTTACCAACCAAATTTTGTTAGAATGATAAAATTTTGTTATCTGTATTTGTTCATATTAGCCTGAAAGTAGACAGAATTTCTGGGGAGAGGATAGATTTTACAGTAGTAACCACATCAGTTCCCTTTTGCCCCAGTTCTTCACCCCTAGAGTGATGCAGTGAGAGCGGGATGTTCGTTTGGTAGGTGATGAATCCCCAAAATTTGATTCTAGGTGCTTGTATACCAGTTGCCTACCTCTCCTTCTGACAGAGGGAGAGAGACCTTTGCTCCCTAATACAAACAAATTTTCCTTGGTTACGGAAGGGGAGGATCCTAGATTCTTAATCTTTGGACTATTAAATGAATGTTTCCGGGGGAAAAATTAGACAAGTCTCAGAATTTACAACCCCTGGAATGTCTCTATAGTCTCACAGCTGTCCCACCCTGAAATATAAACACATATCCTAGAGAGGTGAATCTCTTATGTATAAGTTTTCAAAGCTTGTCCTTTGAAGGACAGGTTTCTTTGCTCAGAAAGCCCTCACCATGCAGAAACATAGAACTATTTTCTCTGCACATAGAAAATAGACTAACTGATAAATCTTCCTTTTTATTTTATCTTTTCTCATGTTACTTTGAATTGACTTTTTTTTAGTCATGAAATGTTAAGGTTGCCTAATTTGAGCTCCTTTCTTTATGTAGTCATCACCATTGTTGAGTTGTTCAGCAAATACTTATTAACTATTATATGCTAGGCACATTGCAAGGTACTGGGAATATTGTGGTGAATAAGATAGGTAACTACCCTGCTTTCAAGGAGCTTAGAGGCTATAAAAGTGTAATGGTGAAAAACAAACAAACAAGGGAAGACTTGAGAGAATGACAAAGTTAGAATTTTGTTAGAATGCATGAAGAAGCTAGCTGTGGGAATATCATGGGGGAAGAGAGCATTCTGTTCCAGGTAGAAGGATGGGCTACTGAAAAGATTCTAAAATTAGAATGTGTTTGCCAAGATTGATAAAGATGGCAAATGTGGCTAAAACACAGTCAACAGAATTCAAAATTACAAACATATTTAGGTATTTGGATTTCCTTTTTAATTGCTTAAAAGAGGTCGATCACATTATACATTTTGCTCTACAACTTGCTTTTTTTTTTAACTTAATGTATGATGTATACATATGTTGAATTCCATATCAGTGTGTATAGCTACATAGTATTTTGTACTGTGGGTATATTCTAATTGGCCATATTCCCATTGATAAATATATATGTACATGATTTTTTGCTATTACAATGCTGTGATGACTCTTCATGTATATATATTTATTGCATACCTGTATGAGAATTTTTGTCAGGTAGATTTTCTAAGAGAACCATTATGAGGTCAGAACTTTGGTGCATTAAAAATTTTGACAGATAATAGGCTGCTCTGAGTGGTGATGGTTCAACCAGTACCGTACAGTGAGTCTTATTTTTTGATTTGGCCAAAGAGCAGAGAGTTCTTTTGGTGTATTCTTTCACTGGCATCTATTTTTCAGATACTGACTTTTGATTCACAAGTTAATTTTATTAAATTTTTTGAAGGATAAATGAATGGGATTATTTTGTATTTTAAGGTTACCTTTGTGTGTTAAAATACATGTTGTACTAAAGTTCTAAAAGCTGATGTGTCTACTATTAGACTTATAAAGAATGTGGATAAAATGACATCAGCCAGTAAGTTAATTGTATGTTGATGAAAGGTAATAAACTGAAAAGTAGGGAATGCATTTCCATAGAGATTTCTCTAACAGTCGTGTGTAGCTTGAGTCAACCGAAATTTCCATTTCAAAGAGTACATTCTTAATGCCAAAAACCGCAGTTATGCCTTAAATGCCAAATTGCTCTGTCCCCAAAACCATGCCACTGTACACTTCCAATGATTTGAGAATTCCTGTTTCTGCACACCCTTTTAACACCCAGTATTATCAGTCATCTTAATTTTTGTCAGTATTGCAGACAAAAAATAGAGCATATGGGCTTCCCTGGTGGCACAGTGGTTGAGAGTCCGCCTGCCGATGCAGGGGACACGGGTTCGTGTCCCGGTCTGGGAAGATCCCACATGCCGCGGAGCGGCTGGGCCCGTGAGCCATGGCCACTGAGCCTGTGCGTCCGGAGCCTGTGCTCCACAACGGGAGAGGCCACAGCGGTGAGAGGCCCACGTACCACACACACACACACACAAAAATAATAAAAAAAAATAGAGCACATGTAGATAACATTGTCTTGATTTGCAATTTAGTGATTTGTAGTGAAGTTAAGCACAATGTAGTTTTGTTGGCCACTTGTATTCCTTTGTTAATTACCCATTTATCATTTTGCCTATATTGAGTTGTCTTTTAAATTGACCTGGGGGAAGATTTGTTGTGTATTATGGATTTTGGCCTTTGTTTATTATGTATGTTGCAAATATTTTCTCCCTGTCAATTGTTTATCTTTTAAATGTGCTTATATCTTTTGTTGTTTTTTGTATATAAGTTTAAAACTTTTATGAGGTGAAATGTGAAGTATTTTTAAAGCCTTCTGGGTATTGCATCTTGCTTAGGCTGCCTTCCTAATCCCAATCATATGAAGACATTCTACTCTCTTCTAGCTCTTTCATATAGTTTTTTAAAAATGTTTAATCCTTCTAGAATTTTATTCATTTATTTGTGTGGGTACATCTGATTTAATTCAAAAAACTTAAAACTTTTTGTTATCCCTCTGATTTAAAATATCCTAAATTACATAAATTCACATGCTTTTGAACCCTCTGTTTTGTGCATTATTTCATTCATCTTTGTGCATTAATTCATTCGTCTTTTCTTCAGACCATAGTGTTGCTTTTTATTAGGCTTTAATGTTTGATGTAAGGTAAGCCTCACTGATTATTTTTCTCTTTTAAAATATCCTGGGTGTTCTTGTGCATCTTCTAAGTGAACCTTAAAATCACTTTGTCTATTGATATTTTGATTGGGATTGCCTTACATTGGATTTATATGTTTATCCAACTTAGGTCTTCTTTAATGGCCTTCAGTTACATTGTAGAGTTTTGTCTGGTCAATATTTTTTGAAATTTACTCCTAAATATTTCATAGTTTTTGTTGGCATTGTGAATGGTTGTGAATGGAAGCTATTAAAAAGTACATTTCTAAGTGGTTATTCCTGGTTTATAGGAAACCTGTGGCTTTTTGGCCTGGTTTTCTCTCCTCAAGCCAAACATGTTACTGCCTTTTTTTTTTTAGATCTAGTAGTTTTTCATTTGATGCTACTGGACGTTCCAGGTAGCTATATTATCTGCAGCTGATAATTTTGTCACTTCCTCTTCCAGTGTGTGTGTGTGTATGTGTGTGTCTCTCTTTTTGTGTGTGTGTGGTGGCCTAATTTAGGACTTCCAGCAGAATGTTGTAGGGCAGTCGTGTTTTGCTCCTGACTTTTTAATAGGAATCTTCAAAAGTTTTAACTTTGGGGCTTCTGGCGTATTTTCATCAAGTTAAGGATATTTCCCATTTATTTCTAACTTTCTAAGACTTTTAATTAGGAATAGTTGAATTTCTTAAGTGGTATAAAGATGAATATAGCATTCCCTAATAATCTAATTTAAAAATCTGTTTTATATCTATGTATGTGCATTTTCTAACTTTTTTTTCCCTTTTGATTATGTCAGAAATTTAGCTATTGGATTAGCTGTATCAGGTTACTAAATTTTGCTTTATGAACAAGTCCATTTTTTTAAAGCAGTTGTTTGTGTTTGATTTATGTATGCTTTTATAATGATCATTTTTCCCTTTTACTTAATTAGGTTCATATTCCAATTTCTAATGCTTGGTTCGTATTTTTTTCCACTCTCCATGGTTTTAGTACTTAAAAATTGAAGGTTATAAGTATTTTTGAAGGACATTTTTCTCATTACACATCCCATACATTTTGATAAGGTTGTATTTTCATTTTATTAATTTATAAAGAACATATAGTGTCAATTTTGCTTTCCTTTTTAACCCATTCCAGTGTGGCTTTTGCCCCTCAGCTTAACCCCATTTGATTCTTGGGAAGATCATCATCATGGCCCCTTCTTTAGTTCTGTAACCTCTTCTTGTGTATTTTCCCATTTACTTACCTGTCACACTGACCTTTCTGTTTTTCCGACATGTCTGTTCCTTTGAAGTCCTTCCTTGATCCTCTGTTTTTAATAGCTCCTTTTCTCTTCTTGATTATCTAAACCAATGCCCTTTTTTGTATCTCTTATTTAGAACTTAAGAATTTTTAATTTATTGTGTGCATACTTGTGTTTACTGCTATAATTCTTAGCACCTTGTACAGTGCATGGGGTGCAATGGATAATCAGTGTTTGAATGAGTGAGTAAATGATATGTAATCTTATAAAGGATTGGGGCAGGGAGAGGGACCTACCCAGATATATGTAGGCCTTTTGTCAGGGCAGATCAATTTTGGTAAAAATACTTCAGGAAAATTGATAATCTGGAAATTAAATTCCTTTCAAAGTATCCGAGCCTTATAGCCTTTTGTGTAGCTCAGGAGTACACATGCATACCCCGCTTTGAAGATTCCTAGTTAAATCATAAAAGATCAGCATTAGGAAATTCTTTCCATTTATGTATTATTATTATTATTATTATTAGCGGCCATGACTCACGGGCCCAGCCGCTTCGCAGGATGTGGGATCTTCCCGGACCGGGGCGCGAACCCGTGTCCCCTGCATTGGCAGGCAGATTCTCAACTGCGCCACCAGGGAAGCCCCATTTATGTATTATTTAAGGTTCATGTTTTTTTCCTTTCTAAATGCCTTCCCTCACTCATTTATTTAACTTTTATTGAAAAGCAGGCTCATTTCTAGGTGTAGGAGAAAATATTAAGATGTATCAAATTATTTAAGTCAGTGGGATAGATATGTAAGCAGCTCTAATGCAATACAAGTAAGTTCAAAGTACAGAAAATACTTTGTGCTTTGCATCCCTTTTTTGAAAATGATATGCTGAGGTGTGGTTTTTTTGGCATTTATTCTGCTGGGTATTCTCGGAGCTTCCCGGATTTGTGGTTTGATAATCTGACATTAATTTGGGGAAATTCTCAGTCATTATTGTTTCAAATATTTCTTCTGTTCCTTTCTCTCTTCTCTTCCTAGTATCCTCATTATGTGTATGTTAAATCTTTTGTAGATATTCCACAGTCCTTGGATATTTTGTTCTGTTTTTCTCAGTCTTTGTTCTTTTTGCTTTTCAGTTTTTGCGGGTTCTATTGGTACATCCTCTGACTCAGAGATACTTTCTTTAGCTGTATGCAGGCTACTAATAAGACCATCAAAGGCATTCTTTATGGCTGCTACAGAGTTTTTGAGCTCTAATTTCTTTTTAGTCCTTTCTTAGGATTTCCATCTCTCTGCATACATTGCCCATCTGTTCTTCTGTGGTCTTTATCCTTTAGAGCCCTTAGCATATTATTCATAGTTATTTTAAATTTCTGGTCTGATAATTCCAGTATCCCTGCCATATCTGGTTCTGATGCTTGCTTTGTCTCTCAAATTGTGTTTTTGTCTTTTGGTATGCCTAGTAATTTTTTCTAGAGCCGGACATGATGTACTGGGTAAAAGGAACTGCTGCAAAAAGGCCTTTAGTAATGTGGTGGTGAGGTGTGGGGGGAGGGCAAGGGTTCTGTAGTCCTATAATTGGTCTCAGAGCTTATGCCTCTGGGCTGTGAATTTCACTAGTGGTTCTTAGTTTTTTTCTAACCCCTTTTAGGTGGGATAGGAAGACTAGAATGGACTGGAGTTGGGTATTTCCCTTACCCAGGTCACTTAGGTTCTGATAATATCCCAGCAAGTTAGGTTCTGGTTAACTAATTTTCCCTGAGGGCAGGACTTGTTAAGAAGAACTAGAATACTCTGGCTTATTTAGAAATGGTTCCTTTTCCCCTCCCTCTGCTGGAAGCATGAGGGGATTTTTCTCTGATAATTAGTGTGGGAATCTGGTTGGGCTGCTGGAGGTAAATTTCACAGTATTGTGGGGGCCTCCCTGTGACTGTGTCCTCCTGGAGTTTTAAATTTTCAGACTTGTCCACACTGAGCTTCCTCCAGCCATTTTTCAGTTATAGTTCAAGAGTTTCCAATCTGACACTGCTTCCTACTGCGGTTTCAGTGCCTCAGTCTGCTCAGATATCTTGAGATTCCCTGTATTCTGTCTCTTCAGTTTTGGGGCAGTGATTTGCCTTGTGTCCTCTCTCGCTTATGGATCCCAGAAGAGTAGTTGATTTTTCAGTTTGTTCAGCTTTTTACTTGTTAGGACTGAATGGTAACTTACATGCAGAACTGGAAATGAAAGTCTAACCTTTTTCATGTTTAAAAAAAGATACGCTTACTAAATCTTTTTGTGTAGAATGCATAGGAGTTTTCGTCTCTTTTGCCTCCTCTGCTCTTTGCTTTATGGGTAGTCACTTCTTGAGGGTATTGTATTGAAAAAGCTTTTGAAACCACATTGAGCCTCCACAAAAGGACTTTGTGATCTACCATATACGAAGATGTGGAAAGTCAGCATGAGTGCCAGGTATTTGTGGTCCTTAAAAGAGCATTCTGAATATCCTATTGCTGTTTCCCCTTCGGTTATTGAAGCTGTGAGCTTTCAAAATTTAGCTGTGACTAGATCTTTTCTCAAGATTTATTTTCTGTTTCTGTCACTGCTACTAAAGTACTAAAGTTATCTTGTCCAAACTATAATGCTAACATTCTCTCCACAAATTTGAGCGCCTACTTTGTGCAAGAAACATTTCTGTTTTGTTGGGGGTATCTTTTATTCAGAAGTATAATTATTTGGGTATTGGGCCACAGGTAGACCTAGATCTTCTGTTGTGCTGCAGGGATCTTCAGGCAGTAGTCAACTGGGAAGCACATTCCTGTTGTTGGAAAGAATCCCTAAGATTACTTTGTCTGACACCTAATTTCCCTTCTTTGCTGGCTTCAACTCTAGTCTCCATCCTTTCAGATTATAATTATTACCTAGGCCATCCCTTCTTGTTCCTTTCCTCTTTCGTTGTTCTGTCTATATATTAGTAGTATCAATACATAGATGACTCCCAAATACCAGTCATCAAAATCACAATTTATTCCCATCCGAAAAACAGAAGCTAAATGTCTTTTACATTCTTGGCTTGGGCGAGAGTGAACTGCAGACAGCAATGCAGCTTCTCACTAAACCAAAGAAGAGGAAAGGTTATATATGATTTGGGGGAAGAGTAGAATTTAGGTTAAATTTAAATGAAAAAATATATTGACCTAAAGCAAAGAGGAACTAATTCTAGAGCGCTTATCTGTTCAGTAACTGCCAAAAGTAGAAATTTGAGCTTCCTAAATACATGTAGATAATGTGCTTTAGGCCAGAGTAGAATTTACAGCTTCCTCTGTATATGTGGATTGTGTCTTGAGGCAAAAAATGGAATTTTGCATTCTCAGATCCCCTTTTGACCCTCCTTGGCCAGGTCACAGTAGAGGTCACTAAATATTGTTCAGATTTACACTGCTGACAATGTTCTTAAAAATTGAGATAGCAGTTTTGGTGATCAGCAAGACTGTATCCTTTTTTTGGTCTAGGATTACCTGATGTATTATCTGATAAGATGGCATCCATGCAGTAGCATTTAAGACTCTAGCTACCAGGAAACATATGATTGATTGTAATACAGATTCAAACAGAAAGACTGGAAAATTTTTAAAACTCATGTAGGTCCTAGTTTTCCAAATGATGATACCAGGAAGTTTTGGAACTACAACTAACTTGTGAATTACTTCCTGAATCTTAGTCGCCACAGGAATACAAATATCCAAATCGGATATAATTTGGCTATGTTCAGGAGAACTGGCATCTCTAGAAAGAAGACTTTAAAAATATATATATATTTTTAGGAGAATATTTCATTTGACAGTTCCTATTAATTTGCTGGGGAAGCTTTCTAGAGACAGATGAAAGGAGTGTTCTGTTTATAGTTGACCCCAGGGTAACAGTGTTGAGACATGGGTTAGGATTTAGAATTCTTAGAATTTCCTCCTATCTTAGTAGTTTTAGTTCTCTGATAAATTCATTATGTTATTGTAGGATTTATGGTAGAAATAGTGGTACATGTATCTACAGGGAAGCTGTATTTAAATAAAGATAGTTCACTTTGAATTCAGTGAATTCTAGAGTCATCTTCAGAGCAGCATCATTGGTAGATTTGGGGCCATTGTTCTTTACACACACACGCGCGCGTGCACACACACACACATACACCACGCTTTATTTGCTAATATGGAGCAGTGCCTCTTCCAGATATTTTTCTGATTGCTGTATCTGCCAGTATCTTTATGAATAGGTCCTTGAAACTTAGAGGCTGAAGGATCTTTGATTTATTTATCTGAAGGATCATATGTTTTAGTTTGTAGTTTGTCAGTTTTCTAAAGGTCTTCTAGCATTTTCTTTCGGCTCTGTTGGAAATCATCCAAATTTGCAGTTTTCTCTTCCATTTTTAAAAAAATCCTGTATTTTAGATTTTAGCCTATTAAGAAAAAGAGGGGGCAGGTTCTTTTTACATTGCCTCTTGGGTCTATCCCACAATACAGGTTGAACGCCTTGAAGCCAGTTTCTTATGTCTCCTATTTATCGGTCCATTCCTTGTTTGCAGCCTAGAATTTTAGTCTAAGGTTTAAAGGAAGGGCACCAGAAAAGGCTTTATCACCCTGGTTTTCTTGCTTTCTCTAGTCCCTGTTGAACGTTTTGCAAGGTTTTTGTTTTTGTTTTTCTTTTTTCCAGCCACTTTTCAACTATTTTTATCCATCTGAGGGGCTACAATTAAATGGAATCATTAATATAAGCCTGGGATTCCTGGGCAGTTTCTTAATAGAATGAAATTCAATAGCAGCCATTAGTCTGTCTGCCTTTTGGTTTTGGAAAGTCTTTTATTGTGACTGTTAGCCCTAAACTGTGCCTTAACTTAGTTTCCATTGGTTTTCCTACCACTGTAGTAGTCTTAAGTGGGTATGGGTCATTGGTTGTTTTCTTGAGGGAAGACCTTGAGGAAAGGATAGTTCATTTAGGATTCTAGGGGTGGCAGTAGAGGGGAACAGAGGGAATATAGGTAAAGGTGGTGATGCTAAAACATGATAATGTTGGATGCATAAGGAGGGCAGGTTTCAGATAATTTGAATGCTTTTTTTCTTTGGTCTTTGCTAGAGAATCTTTAAAGGGATGCTACTTTGAAGTTTGGGTTTAATTTCGAGGCCTCAGCATACCAGTCAAAAAGACTGGCCATTGTGTATTTGGTACTTTTTTTCCTTTCTTTTCTAGAGCTTCTTTTAGTTGTATTATCTTTGACATGTCCAAAATTACCAATAATAGCTAAGGTAATTATAAACATCCTTGGAGAAATTGTGCCATCTAGCCTGGTAAGCAGAATAACTAGGATTATAATAAGAGTGTATATAGGGGCAGGAGTTCTGCCAGGAGAAGTTTGTATCTTAGATGTAGAGAAACCCACATCAATACACAAACTACATACAGTAAGATCTAGTGATCCTTATAAAATGGTGGCTAGGGGGGCTTCCCTGGTGGCGCAGTGGTTAAGAATCCGCCTGTTAATGCAGGGGACATGGATTCGAGCCCTTGTCCGGGAAGATCCCACATGCCGCAGAGCAATGAAGCCTGTGCGCCACAGCTACTGAGCCTGCACTGTAGAGCCCGCGAGCCACAACTACTGAGCCCGCGTGCCACCACTACTGAAGCCCGCGTGCCTAGAGCCTGTACGCGACAAGAGAAGCCACCACAATGAGAAGCCTGTGCACTGCAATGGAGAGTAGCCCCCACTTGTCACAACTAGAGAAAGCCCGCACACAGTAACGAAGACCCAATGCAGCCGTAAATAGATAAATGAATGAATGAATGAATGGTGGCTAGGGACCATGATTTAGTCCCTAGAGTACAGAAATGTTAACCTTTAGGCCCAGAGTACAGAAATGAAGGAGAAAGTCCTCCTACATTAAACAAAGTGATCTCTCTTTTAGATCATCTCTTCATGAAGGCTTTTAGAGAGGCTTTTGCTCCAGAGAGCAGATACTGGTCTGTTGGGTCTCTTGTATCCATCAGTTTGACTAGATAGCAATTAGTAGAGTCTGTGCCATCATTTGATCCTCTGAAGATTGAATGATAGAGAAAAGACAGTATTTCATGAAGGAGAAGTTTTCTGTCACAAAATTCTTTCAATTTGTGATTCTCGCACTCAGGGAGATACTCAAAGAACCAAAGGCTACTAATCCTGGGATAACAAACTCAGCTAGATTAGTGACCAGAGCTCTGTGAAAAATTGCTCAGATTTCAGGCTACTGTTTGGGACACTGATCAGGAATCATGATGGAGCTGAAAGATGATTGTATTTCAAGCACAGAAGATTCAAGGAATGTTTGCTTGTTTGCGAGTCCACTAGCTCTGATAAGCAAAATGAGTGAGTCTTCAAGGTAGACTCAGTGGACAGCCTCAAAATTATCAACAAAAGCCATGACTCACTCAAATTTGAAAAATTTGAACATATTTATTTCAAATTTTTGCTTGCACAAGGGAGAAACTTCATGTGGAAATGTAGCTGTTTGTTGAAGAGACAATGTATATTGAATTTTAGAGGGGGCTAGACTTTAGGTTAAATTTCAGTGAAGTGCTTTTACTTATAAAAGCAAAGTAAGTTAACTGCTCATTGGGTGGGTTCTTGAGAGCAGGTATTTTTAAAAAATTAATTAATTATTTTTTGGCTGCCTTGGGTCTTGGTTGCGGTGCGCGGGCTTCTCATTGTGGTGGCTTTGCTTGTTGTGGAGCACGGGCTCTATGCGCATGGGCTTCAGTAGTTGTGGCGCACGGGCTGTAGAGTGCAGGCTCAGTAGTTGTAGTGCACGGGCTTAGTTGCTCGGCAGCATGTAGGATCTTCCTGGATGAGGGCCCGAACCTGTGTCCCCTGCATTGGCAGGCAGATTCTTAACCATTGTGCCAACAGGGAAGTCCAAGAGCAGGTATTTTTATTTATTTATTTATATTTTTGCGGTACACGGGCCTCTCACTGTTGCGGCCTCTCCCGTTGCGGAGCACAGGCTCCGGACGCGCAGGCTCAGCGGCCATGGCTCACGGGCCCAG
>NC_041217.1:28480256-28545583 GCF_002837175.3 Physeter macrocephalus
CCCTGCATCGGCAGGCAGACTCTCAACCACTGCGCCACCAGGGAAGCCCGCAGGTATTTTTAAATGGTAGCTGCTAAAAGTGGGAAATTCAGCATCCTGGATACAAATAGATCATGTCCTTCATTGTTTATGTGCCAGTGTAGAATATATGCCATACTGTGATTGTGCAAGTTGTGTCTTTAGGCAAGTGTGGTATTTTTCTTTCTCACTATCTACTGGACGACTCTACCTCCCTCAGTGCTCCATTAAATAGCTGGAACTCAGTGTGTGTAGCAGCTCCACTTCTCTTCCAACCCACACCTTCCTTCTGTGTTCTATCTCAGTAAAGGATGGTTGCTTTCCTAAAATCTTATTTGACCCTTTCTTCTTAGACCAGTGTCTTATGTATCACGTAGTGATCTGTCTGATTCTTTCTCTCTGTCCCTGCTTTACTGCTTTGGTTCAGATAGTTAATATCACTAAGGTTTTTTAACAGCCTTCTCATTGTTCTTTTTACTGCTAGTTGCTTTCTATTCTGTCTTCTACATACTGCTTGAATTTCTTTGAAACTATTTGATCGTGTCACTCTCTTGTTTAAAACTTCCAGTGGCTTCCAAACTCATACATACATACATGTTGCTCGACGTTGCCTGGAACCCTGTTTCTTTTGTGCTCCCATCCCAGTGTAGTATTTTTTTTTAAGGCTGTTTAATCTCCATTTAAGCCTTCCCTGACTCCTTAAATTTCCTGATCCTCCTCTGTAATTCCATATTGTTTTTCCATATGATTGCTTAGACTCGATCTTGTCAGTTTGTAGTTTAGCTGTTTACACACATTTCTTTCTTGATAGGCTATGAATTCTGAGGCAAGGACCTAGAGCAATTCTGCTTGGCCAATAATAGATGCTTACTAAATACTTGAATGATTGGAGCCTCTTCCTTTGCCCTAGAGGAGTTAGTTGTCTAAGACCATCTTCCTTACATGTATACTAGATCTCGTCCCCCTATTCAAAGACAGGCAGAGAAGTTGGCTGTACGTTGTTCATTCATAACAAGAGGAAAGTCACAGTGGTGAGGAGACCTTGAAATTGTGTCAAATGGTGAGCAGCAGGAGGAACTGGGACATTTAGCCAGAAGTAAAGAAAAATCAGGTGGAATATGATAACATTTGAAAGACTGTTGTGTAGAAAAATTATTCGACTTAGTCAGTTTGCCTCCAGAGAACAGCTGTAAGGTGAATAGGAAGCAGTTTTGGGCTCATCATTAGGAGGAGATAAGCTGACTTATTAGAAAGATAAGTCAGCAGATAAGCTGACTTATTATTCATGAGTGGAGCTGTGAAAGTAGAGGCAGAATGACCTGTGGCTTAAAGTGCTTTAAAGTAGATTTTGGGGCTTCCCTGGTGGCGCAGTGGTTGAGAGTCCGCCTGCCGATGCAGGGGACGCGGGTTCGTGCCCCAGTCCGGGAAGATCCCGCATGCCGTGGAGCGGCTGGGCCCGTGAGCCATGGCCGCTGAGCCTGTGCGTCCAGAGGCTGTGCTCCGCAACGGGAGAGGCCACAGCAGTGAGAGGCCTGCGTATCTTTGGCAAAAGTTGGACTAGATGGCCATGCTGAAGAGTCTGAGATTTTCCTGACAGTTCTAAGTTCCATGACTACAAGTTTCAGAAAGATACTTCTTATTTTGGGTGAAGAGAGTTTCCTATACATCAGTAATAATTAAGCATTCTCTGTGCGAGCTGTTAGGCATTCAGAGATCAGTGATAACTTCTTGCTCTCAAGTAGCTTGTATTTATAAATGGAAAGATTCTTGAGCTTTTCTTCTTCTTCATTCTTGAGGAGCCAATGTGTAATTTCTGTTGGTTTTACTCCAGGATTTACAATGTCTAAAAATTACTTTTGCGATTTACTTCCCTTTCAAATACTAAAATTGTTTTTCTCTCTTCTTTATTCCTAGCAATGTCTCAGGCTGTGCAGACAAACGGAACTCAACCATTAAGCAAAACATGGGAGCTTAGTTTATATGAATTACAACGAACACCTCAGGTAATGTAGATTAAGATAACTTAGGGGAAATGTGAGACATATAAACTGGGATATAGTTTTTTGGAAAGTGAAAACTTGAAAGAACATAACAGTAATAATAAATTTATATACAGTTCTAATTTATGTATGTTTGGTTGACACTTCATTTCTTGAACAAATAATTTGAGTGCATATTCTGCACCAGGTCCTAAGCTAGGCAGTAGGTAAAGTGGTGAATAAAACAGATGTGGCACCAGCCCAGGGAGTTTATGGACATCAAACAAGTAAATTACACATATGAGAAGTTATGTAAAGGGAAGGTCCTTAATGCTGTAATAAATAATAACGGGAGAACCAGGGATGACTATTTTGAGAAGGTGAAGATGGGAAAGACTGGGAGAGGGACAGGTTTGAAGGAGATAAACATGCTTAAAACTGAAGTCATTTTCACTTTGAAATGCCTATAAGACAAGTAGAGATGCTACCTAGGGGTCTGGACTAAATATAAAGTTTTAGGACTTGTCAGTACATTTTAAGCATGAGAATGCCAGATCACCTAGAGAGAGATGAGCAGAAGTCCCAGAACTTCATCCAGAGGAGCTTCAAGATTTAGAAATTAAGTAATGGAAAAGGAGCCAGCAAAGGAGACTGAGAAGGAACGGCCAAAGAAAAGTAAGGAAAAACGGAAGATGAAGTGAGGGGATCAAAACATAGGACAAAGTGTTTCAAGGAGGATGCAGTTACTGTGTTCAGTACTACTGAGAGGATGAGTAAGATGAAGATTACAAAAGTGAGCATTAGAGTTGGCTGTATATACTTGGTGACCTTGACCAGAGTAGACTCACTTGAGTAGGTTTTGCTGTGTTAAAGGGGAGGGGGAGGTGAAAATGAATAGGTAATGTTTCAGAGAAGTTTGGCTGTGCAGAGAAGCAGAGAAATGGAGTGAAAACTTGAGGGCAACATAGAATCGGGAAGTTATTTAAATTTTGTTTTGTTAATAAGATGAGAGATGGAACCACTCTCACCCCACCCTCCTCTACACACAGCTCTAAGCTCATCATTCACATTTCACTATGCAGCAACCCTATATTAATCTAGGCTGATTTAGTGAAGAGGGAGAGATGGCTGAAGTCTGAGATCAAATAGAATAATCCAAAGAGGGATATACTTGAGAAGGTAGGAAGGAATGGACATGTGATAGGAAGAGGTGTACTTTCTCCTTGTAAGAAGAAAGAGGAAGATGCTTTATAAAGATTTGGTAGAGAGGAAACGAGAGAGTTCTTCAAATGAAATTTGAGGTAAGGTAATTAATCTATTGAACATTTAGGTGGTAGGTCTGCAGATAGAAGAAAAGTTGTAAAATAGTGTAATGAAAAGAAAAATGAGTTTTTAGTGATATCAGTCTGGTTGTGTGATTCCTCCCTTTTTTTCCCCTGCAGTGCTATGCAGATGCACAGGTAGGTATAGGCATGGAAAATATGGATGGATGGTTTATCCAGGGTTCAGATTTTGCTAGGCAAATTCTAAAGAGGAAGAGGGGACCAGACTTGATTACTAGCTGAGTCATCATCATACTCTCTGTGTGATTTATAAAATCGAGGTTATAATTCCTAAATCAAAAGTTTGTGTGTATATTAAACTAAGTAAAATACAGAAAGTGCTTTATATAGAGAGGTTGAAACATAATGGATACTTGATAATGGACAATATCTATAGTTTCGATGTCTTTCCTTGTGGGGTCATCAATCTTTGACCCTATAGAGAAAACACAAGTACGACGGAGAGCCAGTAGAGACAGGAAGTGTCAGTAACATATGGGAAGCCCCTTATTCTACCTGCATCTTCCGTTTCAGTGGCCACATACTAGACCTCTTTCCTCAATTCATAGGAGCCTGTATTGGTGCCTTTAGAGCAACATAATCTTTGTTCTCAGTGCCACCTTGTGGGAAGGGTGAGTAGTGGTAGTGGCAAAGAAAGTAGGAGTCACTAATCTGTGCATTTGGGAGGTTTGTCCTGAATTCTACATTGGAACTCCAAATGCATTTACGCACTGAAAACATTTTTAGACATGACAATTAGAAATACTAATACTTTTTATACTTCAGAGATGCTATGGTTTAAATCAGTTTGTAGGTTAGCTTGAGAACCTGACCACTTTGTATAAAACTGCTCTGTGGATCAAGACTTAAGGTTCAAAAGGTGATTTTAAAATTAAATCCTGTTAATCTGTGTATAAATAGGGAATACTTGTATTTGAATTTTAAAATATTTTAATGGATGCATGAAATGTATAGTTTATTATCAAAATGGTGCAGTTTTGCAGATGGAAGAATTTTTAGGGTTCATTTAGCTTAACTTCCTCATTTTGCAGGTAAGAAGACAATGTTAAAACTAATTATTTAGTGTCACAAAGCTAGTTGTAGAACTAATAGAATCTAAGCCATCTGATTCTGTATTCAATGCTTTTTTTATTGCTATACCAGGGTAATTTAGCACTAGTTATCTTTTAAATATATAATATGTTATGTTTAGCATTAAAATAAGGGCATTTATATAATGCTTTGGTGCTGGGGCTGAGGGGAGTTGGAGGAGATTATAGCTAAAACAAGATTGGTTGTGAGTTGACAGTGATGGTGACTGGGTGATGGGTATATAGATGTTCATTTTTGTCATTTTCTATATTCTTACGTTTGAACTTGTCCATAATTTTTTTTTTAATTAGGTAGCATTTAATTTTAAAGTGATGCTTTTACAGGAGGCAATAACGGATGGCTTGGAAATTGTGGTTTCACCTCGAAGTCTACACAGTGAATTAATGTGCCCAATTTGTTTGGATATGTTGAAGAACACCATGACTACAAAAGAGTGTTTACATCGTTTTTGTGCAGACTGCATTATCACAGCCCTCAGAAGTGGGTATGTTAAAATGAATTATGCTAGGTACTTAAATTGTACAAGGACAGTTCTAGTGCTCTGTGGGTTTTGAGAAATAGATTTTCTATAAGTGTTCATTTGAGAATTGGAAATTTATCTAAAGTCTAGGTTTTAATTATTGGAGAATCTTTGTTTTGAAACAGTTGATTTTATATAGTTTTAGAAGCTTTTTGGGATGAGTTTTTGTTTTGAGGAAATTACAAAGCATGAAACCATGATTTTCTCACTTCTTAAGTATATAAAATAATATCCTGATGAATGCTATTTTAATAAAATAATTCATAACATATAAATTAATATATATTAGTGGATAGTTTTTCCATGTATAGCATGGATATCAGAAATGGGAAATTTAGGAAGGAATAGATTTTTATTTCTAAAATGGTTATATATAATTTTTCATGGGGAAGTATTTAGTTTTTTCTCTATTGGCAAGTAGTATGGAGAGTCTCAGGTTTCAAAAATCTTGCTTAGTCACTAGTCAGATATTCAAGGAAAGTCAGGTTAATCAGTTTAAATTTCTGTGACTTAGTAAAGCTATTGGAATAAAGATGATAATTATCTGGAAGCTGGCTATTTTTGTCTTTAGCCCAAAGATACTGGCATTATTTACATTTTCTTTTCTCTCTTTTTATTTAGCAATAAAGAATGCCCTACCTGTCGGAAAAAGCTAGTTTCCAAAAGATCACTAAGACCAGACCCAAACTTTGATGCACTCATCAGCAAAATTTATCCAAGTCGTGATGAGTATGAAGCTCATCAAGAAAGAGTATTAGCCAGGATCAACAAGCACAATAATCAGCAAGCACTCAGTCACAGCATTGAGGAAGGACTGAAGATACAGGCCATGAACAGGTATATGGGAGAGAAGGCCAGGCAGGATGGCCATTTTTCCAAATACTTTATTAAATACTGAATTAACACCCTCCATTTTGAGAAAGATAAAATGCAGTAACAAATAGTAGTTCTATGTGGTTACCTTTCTTGAAGGTATAAAATATGTCTGTAGGCATAATACGGTATTCCATTTAAAGTACTAGAGTCTTAAAAACAAAACAAAACAAAACAAATACCCTCTCTTATACCCAGTTCTCCCTCCACTTACCATTGTATTTCTCCTCTTCTCTTTAAAAGAGTTGTCTGTGCTTACTATATCCAGTACTTCTACTGTCCCATTTTGAACTCCCCCAGTCAGGCTTTATCCCCGTGCCTCATATCACCCTTGTTGAAGTTACCATTGACCTCCATATTGCAGAACCCAGTTGCTGATTCTCAGATCTCATCTTACTTAGCAGCATTTTACACAGTTAATTTCTCTTTTCTCTGACTGGTTTTCTTCCGCTGGCTTTCAAGAGATGATATTCTCCTGGTTCCCTTTGTATGTCGTTAGCTCTTCCTTATCTCAGACTTAACATGTTCAGTACTGAACTTGTAATTCTTATCCCCTACTTCTCTTTATTCTTGCTCATTTTAGTTGATGGCAACTCCATCATCTTACTTGCTTTAGCCAAAAACTTTGGAGTTACCTTTAACCTCTCTCTTTTTTCCCAGTCCGTATTCCAGTTTGTGAATAAATATATTTTTAGCTTATTCCATAATATATCCAAATTGGTCTAGGCAACCACCATCTTTCATTTGAAAGTGTTGAAATAGCCTCCTAATTGGTCTTTCAACTTTCCATGCTTACCTCCAGGTTGTCTCTTCTCAGCACAGCAGTCAGAGTGATACATTGGAAGTCAGGTCATAGTTCTCCTTTGCTTTGAAGCCTCTAGTAGCTTCTATTCACATTCAGGTTAAAACGATAGCTTCCAAGACCCTATATAATCTGAGCACTTTCCTCACCCCTGTTCTCTTTTCTGCTCTGACATCTCCTGATATGTTTAGGCCTCAGGGAGAGTCAGCATCTTCCAAAGCCACATCCCAATAAAGCCAGCCACCGATAAAGCCACATCCCAATCTAGTGGCTTTCACCTTGGCTGAATATCAGAATCACTTGGAAAGCTTTTAAATCCTAGGGCCTCAAAGGCATCACTCCAGACTAAGTAAATCAAAATCTTTGATTGGGATACAGGCATTCGTATTTTAAAGGTTCCAGAAGTGGTTCTGAAGAGCGAACTTTTAGTCTTTTACCAGGAGAAAGAATTCCCTTCGTAAAATCCTTTATAGATAGACCTTTGATTTTGCTTGAACATTTCTAGTGGTGGGAGTATGTGATAGAAGCTTCTTTCATTTGTTAATAACTTTATTAAAGCTTCTTGGCTGTTATTGAGACTTAGCAAGCTTGTTTCTGCCTCAGGGCCTTTATACTTACTGTTCTGTCTTTCAGGAACCCTCCTCTTCTAGATAGTCCACATGGCACACACACATTCTTCAGGTGTCTGCTAAGTTCCCGTCTTCCACCCCAGGACTCCATACTTTCTTACCCTCTCTGCCTCATTTTTCTTCATACCACTTATCATTCTCTGAACATGTGTGTGTTATTTGCTGTACTAGAATAATATAAGCCCTAAGAGGGTGGAGACTGTGTGAGTATTATTGATTCTTATAACACCAGTACATAGAACTACGTTTGGCTTAAAGTAAATAAGTAAATAGTTTTGTATGAATATATATATTTTTAAAGTTCTTCCCTTATATTGAATTAAAATTAGTCTTTTGTGTGTAGCAGTCTTGATCTGTCTTTGTCAAAATACTTATGTTGGATTCTATACTTATTTCAGATTCTGCTTCTATCTACTAGTCCTTAAATAATTTCATATAAATATACATTCTTACATGCTCCTCTAAGGGCTAAATATTTACATTCCTAACTTCTTTTATTCCTCATATGACATTCAAGTTTGTTGGTGTATAATTCTTGAAATGCTACCTCTAGAACAGTGTGTAGTGTTATGGATATGACTTGATAAATGCAGGATATGATAGACTATTGATCTACCTCCATTATCTGAACATTATTTTATGAATGCTGCCTGAAATTACATTAATCTAGCTCTGTTCTTTGGAAAGAAGTGTGAGGTAAAAATAAATACATTAGACAAGTAACCCTGTTGAATTCTTTGTTTTTTTCATTATTTTGGTCCTTCCATATCACAGTAGAAAATTATGATAAACATAAAATTTACCATATTCAGCATTTTTAAATATACAGTACAGTATTGTAAGTACATTCACACAGTTGTACAATCAATTTCCAGAACTCTTTTCATCTTATAAAACAAACTCTGTACCCATTAAGCGACAGTTCCTCATTTCTTCCTCCTCTCCTCAGCTCCTGGTAACCACCATTCTACTTTGTGTTTCTGTGATTTTGATTACTTTAAATACCTCATATATGTGGAATCATACAGTATTTGTCTTTCTGTGAATGGCTTAATGTCTTCAAAGTTTATCCATGTTGTAGCACCTGCAGAATTTCCTTTCTTTTTAAGACTAATACTCCATTGTATGTGTTCACATTTCTTTTTATATAATTTTATTTATTTTTGGCTGCGTTGGGTCTTTGTTGCTGTGTGCAGGCTTTCTCTGGTTGCGGTGAGTGGGGGCTACTCTTCATTGCAGTGTGCGTGCTTCTCGTTGTGGTGACTTCTCTTGTTGTGGTGGCTTCTATTGTTGCGGAGCAGGGGCTCTAGGCGTGCAGGCTTCAGTAGTTGTGGTGTTCAGGCTCAGTAGTTGTGGTTCGCGGGCTCTAGAGCGCAGGCTCAGTAGTTGTGGCACATAGGCTTAGTTGCTCTGCGGCATGTGGGATCTTCTAGGACTAGGGATCGAACCTGTGTCCCCTGCATTGTCAGGCAGATCCTTAACCAGTGTGCCACCAGGGAAGTCCCAGTGTTCATATGTTTTTGAATCATAGTTTTGTCAATTAACATATTAGTCACCCCCTCTTAATTTTGAAATGCTGTATAGATTTCATAAACAGTATTTTATTTTTTGGGGGGAAAAAAAAGTTCTTGAGCATCTTTCCTAAGCAAGGATGCTCACTCTCACCACTTCTATTCAACATGGTATTGGAAGTCCTAGCCACAGCAGTCAAAAAAAAAAAGAAAGAGAAGGAGGGAGGGTATCCAAATAGGAAGGGAAGAGGTAAAATTGTCATTATATGCAAATGACATAATACTCTATAGAAAACCATAAAGACGCCACACAAAAACTATTAGAACTAATAAATGAATTCAGCAGAGTAGCAGGATACAAGATTAATATACAGAAATCTGTTACACTTCTTTACACTAACAATGAAATATCAGAAAGAGAAAGTAACAAAACAGAACAATCCTGTTTAAAATTGCGTCAAAAAAACCCAAAACCCTAGGAATAAATTTAACCAAGGAAGTAAAAGACCTATATGCTGAGAACTATAAAATTGATAAAGGAAATAGAAGGTGATTCAAAGAAATGGAAAGACATCCCATGTTCTTGAATTGGAAGAATTAATATTGTTAAAATGGGCATACTACTCAAAGTCTACACATTTAATGCTATCCCTATCAAATTACCCATGACATTTTTCACAAAACTAGAATAAATAATCCTAAAATTTATATGAAACCGCAAAAGACCTAGAATTGCCAAAGCAGTCCTGAGGAAAAAGAACAAAGTTGGAGGCATAATCCTCCCAGACTTCCGACAAGACTACAAAGCTACAGTTATGAAAACAGCATGGTACTGGTGCAAAAACAGACATACAGATCAGTGGAACAGAATAAAGAGCCCAGAAATAAACCCATACAACCTGTGGTCAACTAATCTTTGACAAAGAAGGCAAGAATATACAATGGAGAAAAGAGTTTCTTTAGCAAGTGGTGTTGGGAAAGCTGGACAGCCACATGTAAATCAATGAAGTTAGAACATTCCTTCACACCATACACAAAAATAAACTAAAAATGTCTTAAAGACTTAAATATTAAGACATGACATAATAAAACTCCTAGAAGAGAGTATAGGCAAAACATTCTCTGATGTAAATTGCAGCAATATTTTTTTAGATCAGTCTCCCAAAGCAAAATAAATAAAAGCAAAAGTAAACAAATGAGACCTAATCAAACTTATAAGCTTTGCACAGCAAAGGAAACCATAAACAAAACAAAAAGACAGCGTACGGACTGGGAGAAAATAGTTGCAAATGATGAGACTGACAAGGGCTTAATTTCAAAAATATATAAACACCTCATACAACTCAGTATCAAAAATCAAACAACCCAATCAAAAAATGGACAGAAGACCTAAATAGGCATTTCTCCAAAGAAGACATACAGGTAGCCAGCAGGCACATGAAAAGATGCTCAACATCACTGATTATTAGAGAAATGCAAATAAAAACTACAATGAGGTATCACCTTACTCTGATCTGAATGGCCATCATCAAAAAGTCTACAAATAATAAATGCTGGAGAAGGTGTGGAGAAAAGGGAGCCAGCCCTCCTACACTGTTGATGGAAATGTAAATTGGTGCAGCCACTATGGAGAACAGTATGGAGGTTCCTTAAAAAACTAAAAATAGAGTTACTATATGATCCAGCAGTCCCACTCCAGGGCATATATCCAGAAAAGGTGAAAACTAATTCGAAAATATACATGCATCCCAATGTTCATTGTAGCACTGTTTACATTAGTCAAGACATGGAAGCAACCTAAGTGTCCATAACAGATGAATGGATAAAGAAGGTGTGGTACGTACACACATACACACACACACACACACACATACACAGACACTCTGGAATATTAACCATAAAAAATGAAATACTGTCATTCGTAGCAAAAGTGGAGATTATCATACTGAGTGAAGTAAGTCAGAGAAAGACAAATATATCACTTATACGTGGAATCTAAAAAGTAATACACATGAACTTATTTACAAAACAGACTCATGGACATGGAAAACAAACTTATATTTACCAAAGGGGAAAAGGGGAGGGGGAAGGATAAATTAGAGGAGTATGGGTTTAACAGATACACACCACTATATATGAAATAGGTAAACAACAAGGATTTACTGTATATAGCACAAGAAACTATATTCAATATCTTGTAATAACCTACAATGGAAAAGAATCTGAAAAAGAATTTTATATACGTATGTATGTATGTATGTGTGTGTATAACTTACTTTACTGTACACCCAGAACTAACACAGAATTGTAAATCAACTATAGTTCAATTTAAAAAAAAAGTTCTTGAGCATCTTTCCCAAGCAGTGGCTTATTATTTCCTTGTTCTGGCAATAAAAATGTAGTAATGACACTATTCTTAGAAGTGCATGTTGTTCTTTCATATTTCTTTTTCATCACATATTCCCTCCTTTTTTCTTGTATATACAGCTGGAGAGGCAATACATATGGTAGAAAGAATGTGTATCATGTTCTTCCTCTGGTTCTGGTGCTTACTAGCTTATAACCATGGGCCTTGGACCTCAGTTTCATTGGTTTTTCTCAGTTATAAAATGATAATAACGTTAACTGCCTTGATAGTTGTTTTGATGGGTAAATAAGATGTATACACAAAGTACCTTGCCCAGTTACTGGTTTTTAGTATTTGAGCTTGTTAGAGAGCTGCTTCTGTATTTATGCTCCATATTTAGATACCATCTCATCTTCTGCGTTGGAATAATTTTGCATTGCATTAGTAGACTTTGGGTGAGGTCAGCAGCAGGCAGGTAGTGCTTACCATTCCTCTTAAATCCTGTTTCCTTAAGAAATTTTAATTAAAAAGGCATAAATATCTTCCCTCAGAACTGTAAATTTTTCATAACTGAATTATGCCTTTCTTTAGATTTAAAATCTCATAATAAAGGAAATTATCAAAATATAAATATTTGCCAATAATTCCTATAATCAATAAAGAAAATTTTTAAGGGAATATAAACATTTGTTTAATTTATTCAAATGTTTGCCTGTGTATGAATGACATTCCCTAGACCTTTCAGGGACATGTGGGAAATAAATGACATTATTCAACTTGGAGCAAATTCAGTTATCAAGATGTTTTTAGAATTTAGTTTTTGGGTTTTGTTTTTTTGGGTTTTTTTTTTTGGCTACGCTGCGTGGCTTGCGGGATCTCAGTTCCCCGACCAGGGATTGAACCCGGGCCATGGCAGTAAAAGCCCGGAATCCTAACCCCTAGGCCACCAGGGAACTTAGAATTTAGTGAATTCAGTAAACATACTTCAAAATTGATGCATTGAAAGGCCTAAATGAAGATTTCATGTTTTTTGTTTTGTTTTGTTTTCCTTAACTAGATTACAGCGAGGCAAGAAACAACAGATTGAAAATGGTAGTGGAGCAGAAGACAATGGAGACAGTTCTCACTGTAGTAATGCATCCACACATAGCAATCAGGAAGCAGGACCTAGTAACAAACGGACCAAAACATCTGATGATTCTGGGCTTGAGCTTGATAATAACAATGCAACAGTGGCAATTGATCCAGTAATGGATGGTGCTAGTGAAATTGAATTAGTATTCAGGCCTCATCCCACACTTATGGAAAAAGATGACAGTGCACAGACAAGGTAAGCGTGTGGGTTAGTTTCAGATTATCTGAATTTAGAATGTTAGAATGTTAAGAAGTTAAAAGGCAATTTTAGATAAGAATTAAAGGTGATGTTTGTCATCCCATTGATTGCCAGGGTTTGGTTGGATATTTTGGCTGCCTGCATTGTTGTTTTCGTCTTTCCTCATGTGCTTCCTACCCACAGTTGCATATCTGAAAGGAATGACCCTTCTAGGTAGAGGAGGAGAAAGGATCATTTAAATTTCTTAACAATGATGCTAGGGTGCCAGTAGGCTCTAAAATTTATGCTGGCCAGGATGGCTGCTTTACCACTATATAACTTTAGAGATGCTGCCCTAGAGTGCATGTAAGCATCAAATATTTGTTGAGTGAGTGAGTAAATGGTATACGATGCTTTAAAAAACGATTAGCACTTCAGTGCTTAGTCTTAAAAACCTAAAATTTATTAATTCTTAGACAAGAAGAAATTTGCTTATATTATTATTCTTCTTGCTGCTGTAGACTCAAAACTCTGATCATTGGGGTTGAGGGATATGTTCTTTTTTTCCCTCTCAGTACAGTGTTATTTCTATTTGATTTTTGTCATTTTATGTCATATTTTATGGATGGTAAGGTAGGTAGAGCTTTCATGGCCAGGTAGATAGTGAGCTTGTACTTTTCCCATTTCTGTACCTTTTTGATAAGAAATTTTTAGATAATAGAGGAATAAATTTCTGATATTATTTTGTCAATAATTGAGACATTTTACATTTTATATACCTTTTTAGAAATGTATTAGTTTTATAATTTATGTATATTTTATCACTAATCTAGAAATTAAGGTTTTAATGATTTATTTTTCCAGATACATAAAGACTTCAGGTAATGCCACTGTTGATCACTTATCCAAGTATCTGGCTGTGAGGTTAGCTTTAGAAGAACTTCGAAGCAAAGGAGAATCAAACCAGATGAACCTTGATACAGCCAGTGAGAAGCAGTATACCATTTACATAGCAACAGCCAGTGGCCAGTTCACTGTAAGTATTTAAAATAATAGGCTGTTGAAATTGGGAGTACATTGATCATCTGAGAGTGGCAGGTTTTGGGGTGGGGCCTAATAAAATGGTACAGACCCTGGAAGAAGGAGAAATTGCAACAGGTAGTTAACTTGATAACATTCTTTGTTCTTTTATGAATAGTATAAGTGACAACAAGTTTATCTTAAGATGGACTTTTTTTTAAATTGGGGTATAGTTGTTTTACAATGTTGTGCTAAGATGGACTTTATGTTAGTTCCATCTCACAATTTTGTGCTTTGAGCAGTTTTCATAATTCTTTCTTTTTTTTTTTTTTTGTTTTTGTTTTTGTTTTTATTTTAGGTGTTAAATGGCTCTTTTTCTTTGGAATTGGTCAGTGAGAAATACTGGAAGGTGAACAAACCCATGGAACTTTATTATGCACCCACAAAGGAGCACAAATGAGCTTTTACTAAAACCAATTCTGAGAATGAACTTTTTTATAGCCTATTTCTTTAATATTAAAGATGTACCGTCATTACTTTTATGGACAGAACATTGGATATGTTGTTCAGTTTTCTTTCTGAGCCAGATTCGTTTACACTATTAGAATCTTTTCCCCTTAATTTAAGATATTCTGTTTTGGAAGGGACTGCAGTTATTCAGTACTTTTTCTTTCCTTTTAAAACTATATCTAGGTTGTATGTTTTCACAAAGTGTGGTTCCATTTGGAGCATCTTGGAGCTTTTGACCCAGGAATTTTTCATGGTTCTGTATTCTTAAGTGAAGATTCAGTTGGCCGTCCTTTCCCCTCCGCTCAAAAGTTTTTTAGGCCTACAGAATGTTAAATAATATGTATTTTGACTTTTTTTCCTGGAGTCTTGTATATTTATAGTTTTCTATATAAGCTGTAGTATCTTCATGAAGACCGAGGCTCAAATTTACTGTGCGTAAAAAACAATTCTCATAGGATTATTATTTTCATGGTGTTTTCTTCCATAATATCTCATTTAAAAAAAAAAGTTCTTTATGAACTTAGTGTCCATTGTCATGCAATGTTATTTTCTTCCATTTTTTTCTCTTCTAATTTTGGAATTTCTGATCCTGGGAAAGAGAACCAAACAAGATCTCAAGTTCTGTGAGAACTTGGTTCATTCACAGATTTCATTGAAGAAAGAAAAATTAAATTGGTCTTATGTAGTCTTCAAGTGTATATTTAAAGAAGTCTTTTTTTGCATTAGTTCACTGTCACCTCAGTTCCTTTATTATGTGTTATGTTTTTTCCTATTAAAATACCAGAGACATGGAGATATTTTGCACTTTAGCCTTGATGAAAAGTACAAGATATGTTCAAAGCTTCCCTAATTCTTTTCTTATTGGTAGCCACATAAGTTTCAAAAATCACATGGTACATAAAAGTAACAATGGGGAAAAATTTGCTTCTGTTTGAAAAGTGTGTTTAGCATTTTGGGTTGCCATATCAGTTTATAAATTTGGTGCTCTGCTAATTATACTCTTTCTAGAGAAGCAAGTTAATGGAGCTTGAGCCCTGCCTTGATGTGTAGTGAAAGATAATTCTGTAGAAGAATGTCAGCCAGCATGGTAAAGTTGTTCTACTCTTCTTAATTTAGTTTTATATTGAAGGACAGTGTTTGGTGTTTAGAGCCAAAAGGCTTTATGATTACAGGTCAGAAATAAGATTGACTTGCGTTTTATTTTTCATCCCGGTCCTGATTCCAGGTATGTTTTCAAGTTTATATTATCACAGTATTTACAAAAACATGTTTGCATTGAGAATTAACCATAAATGTTTTTGCCAGGGGAGAGTCATCTTCCAATACCATTGTAACTAAAGCCTGTCTAGTCATTGTAAATATTTACCTGTCATTTTTGACAGATTGGGGCCAGCTTGATGTATTAAATCTTCACCCCAGTATGAAAATTAAAAGGCTTGTTCAATTTTTTACCATTTTATCGAAAATATTTAAAATCTGTTTTTACCTTGGGAATCTGTGCCATGAAATTTGAAAACCACCAAAAATCAAGGGAAATTTTGTATTCAGTTCCTTTTCTGGTATAATGTTAAATTGTATAGATTATTAATGCATGTCCACTGAATATAACCCTGGTTTTGTGATATAACTGCTTAGATTTTATTGGTGACATTAGGTTAGTGGTTGCATTAAATAACTAAATTCCCATTGTGATTATTAATTGAAATTTGTCTTTAAGCAAAAAGTTATTTGTGAATATAAGCTTTGTGCTTAGAGAATGTATGTGTTTTTATCTGTCAGTATGGGAGGATGTAAATTCTTTGCATCATTAGTGAATTTATTGGATGTGTAATCCTTTGAAAAATATAATTATAGGTATTTGATAAGAGCATTGAGTGTGTAGTGTCGTGTGTGTGTATGTATGTGTATGTGTGTGTGTTTTGGAGGGTGGGTACTATTTACTATTAACTACCAGCCATTTCATAAAGTATTTATTATCTAAGTAACTTCTATAACCACCGTCTCACCTGAGGAACAAAAGGCTCACTAAATAGGACCTTTGGATAATACATTATTTAAAAATTTATTATGGTAAAATATATATATAACCTAACTTATCATTTTAACCATACAGTTAATTCAGTGACATTAAGATACATTCACAATGTTGTATAACCATCACCACTATCTATTTCCAGAACTATTATCCCAGTCAGAAACTCTGTACCTGTTAAATGATAATTCCACATTACCACTCCTACCCCCAGCTCCTGGTAAACTCTGTTCTACTTTCTCTCTTTGACTTTGACTATTCTAGGCAGCTTATATATGTGGAATCATGCAGTATTTGTCCTTTGTGTTTTATTTCTCATAGCATAATGGTTTTAAGATTCATCCATGTTGTAGCGTGTATCAGAATTTTATTCCTTTTTATGGCTGAATAATATTCCACTGTATGAGTATACCACATTTTGTTTATCCATTCATCTGTTGATGGGCCCTTAGATTGCTGGACACGTTTTGCTGTTGTGAATAATGCTGCTATGACCATTTTTGTACAAGTATCTGTGTGAGTCCCTGCTTTAAATTATTTTGGGTATATACCTGGGAGTGAAGTTGAATCACATGGTAATTCTATATTTAATTTTTTGAGGAACTGCAAACTTGTCCACAGTGGCTGCACCATTTTGCAGTTCCTCCAGCAATGTAGAAGGATTCCACTTTCTCCACATCCTAACTAACACTTGTTATTTTTGTTATTGTTTTTAATAGCTGTTGTGATGGATGTAAAGTGTTATTTCATTGTGGTTTTGGTTGCATTTCCCTAATGGCTTGTGATGCTAAGCATCTTTTCATGTGCTTGTTAGCCATTTGTATATATCTTCTGTGGAGAAATGTCTATTTAAGTCTTTTGCCCATTTTTAATTGGGTTGTTTTTCTGTGTGTGTTGTAGGAGTTCTTGATATATTCTGGATATTAATCTGTCATCAGATATATGATTTACAGATATTTTCTCCTGTTCTGTGAGTTGCACTTTCACTCTTTCAGTAGTGTCCTTTGATGTACCAAAGTTTTTAATTTTGATGAAGTCCAGTTTTTCTTTCTGTTGCCTGTTCTTTTGGTGTCATATCCAAGAAGGCATTGCCAAATCCAGTATCATGAAGATTTTCCTCCAGGAGTTTAGATCTTTAATCCATTTTGAGTTTTGTATATGGCGAAAGGTAAGGATTCACCTTTGTTTGCATTTGGATATCCAGTTTCCCCAGCAACATGTGTTGAAAAGACTGCCCTTTCTCCATTGAATGGTCCTGGCAGCCTTAATTAATTAATTTTCAATTGATGAAAATTAATTGACCTTATATATCATGGTTTATTTCTGAGGTCATATTCCATTGGTCTGTATGACTGTTCTTTTGCCAGTACCAGTCAGTTTTGATTATTGTAGCTTTGTAATTAGTTTTATGTTATCATTTTAAATCTTAATGCTGGGGAAGACAATATTTCACTGCTACATTTAAGAAAATTGAGACTTAGGATTCTGACTTGGACAACTAAACAAGAAATAATTAAAATTCCAGATGAGAAGAGGTGTCTCTTTTGAATTCCCATCACATTTCTAGTTAGAAATATGTGGTTTTCTAAGTCTTAGAAATATGATTATTAGAAAGGAATAGTAATTAGTGTTCCATTGTTGTAATTATAAAAATGGCTTCTTTGAGAACTTAATGGAGTAAGGACCTCTGAAAATCTGATGTTCCATAAAAGCAATGAGAACACTAAAAGTTGTCAAAATCAACTTTGTCAGAACTCTAAAAATTAACTAAGGCTGCCAATAGTCTAAAAAGCACTTATTCAACAGAAACTGTAATAATATATTTTGTAACTTGTGTGTGTGTGTGTGTGTGTGTGTGTGTGTGTGTGTGTATGTATGTATGTGTATGTATGTATGTGTATGTATGTGTTATACTGCTTAAGAACCCTGCTTTAGAGTCTGGATTTAAATTCCAAAATTCCAATGCAATCTACCTGGATTTAAATTCTATGCATCACTAGCCTTGGGCAGGTGATGCCAAGGTCATCATTTGACCTTGGGCAGTTCTTTTTTCATTTCTCCAGAACCCACCTGCTATGGGCAAGTTGGTTTGTAACATTTTATATTGCCCTATCTTTCCCTAGTTCCAGGGTAGCCTTGAAAACAAGTAGCCTTGCAACTATGGTAGCTGTTAAAACCAGCAGCCTAGTTGCCACCGGAGGGGACTTGAAACTAACCAAAAAGCCCACCTCAGAGAACTGTCGCTATTTGACCTGTCTGGTACCTCACTGAAAGCTCTATTCTCAGAGCTTGTCTTTATTTAACCTGACTCCACTCACTGTGTGCAAACAGCTCTGTCTTCAGCCTGTTTGTGAAGAGCAGCTGCAGTTGTCTACCGTAGAAGCTGCCTGAGGCAGTGATAACAATTGGGGCTAAAAAGACACTGACCAAAAAACAAAAGGAAAAGCTGAGGAATGACATATCTTTAGAGGACTTTGAAAAACTCCAGCATATTCCTGGGAATCTAGAAGGCCACATGTGCAAGGCTGTATGCATGCCCAAGAGAAAAATGAAGAAGGCACCATTCTGACCTGTGACAGAACTTGTGGCTCTGCAAGTAGGAAGTGAAGGCTAGGGCAGAGTTGTAAACTGCGTGTTGGAGTGTTGAAGGCCTATCCCAGCACATTCACAGAGCACTTCTTCAATGCTAGGAGAGTTATTGTTTGAAGGCATTTAAGGAGATTTCTGTCCAATCATTAGCTGATTTCTAAGCTAACAAAACAGAATATAGTGGTCACACTCAGCAAAGAATGCAGACTTTACAGAATTAGTCCAAGAAGTTCACTAACAAATAGCAAACACAAAAAACCCTGGGGAGGGAAGGGATTCTGTTTTTCATAGTTGCCACATTATATTAAACATCTAGTCTCAACAATAATTTACAAGACATGCAAAGAAACAAAGTGTCTGGGAGGAAGCCCAGATGTTTGACTTACTAAGCAAAAACTTTGTTAGCTTTTAAAAGCATGTTCAGAGAACTAAAAGAAACTATATCTTAAAAGCTAAATTTGAGGATAATCTTTCACTAAATAGAGAATGACAGTAAAGAGAAATTATGATAAAAGAACCAAATAGAAATCCTGTATTGGAAAAATATAACAAGTGAAATGAATTCAGTAGAGAGCCTCAAAAGAAGACTTGAAATGGTAGAAATATTCAACAAACTTGAACAGAGGTATCAAGAGGTATCAATTGAGAGTGTCCTCTCAGAAAAAAAGGAAAGGAATAGAAAGTAACAACATTGTAAATCAACTATACCCCAATATAAAATAAAAATTAAATTTTAAAAAAAAGGAATGAAGGGGAAAAAAGCTGCAGAGATCTGTGGGATACTGTCAAGTATATTAGCATAATGGGGGTCCTAGAAGGAGAGGAGAGAAAG
Organism: Physeter macrocephalus; assembly: GCF_002837175.3. Lineage (NCBI taxonomy): Eukaryota > Metazoa > Chordata > Mammalia > Artiodactyla > Physeteridae > Physeter > Physeter macrocephalus. The sequence goes on from NC_041217.1 coordinate 28,499,666, forward strand.
GGGCACAAAGTGTATTTGAAGAAATAATTGTCCAAAACTTCAGAATTTTATGAAAAAGAATCCGCACACCTCAGAAGCTTAACTAATGCTAAGTAAGACAGACTTTCAGAAGCAGCAAGAGAAAAGTGATCGCATACAAGGTACCTTTAGTAAGATTAACAGCTCACTTCTCATGGGAAATCATGGAGGCCGGGAGAGTAGTGAATGACATAAAAAGCACTGAAAGAAAAAGACAGTCCACCTAGAATTCTGTATGCCACAAAATTATTCCTCAAAAATGAAAGAAATTAAGATGTTCACACATAAAAACAGAACAAATTTGTCACTAGCAGACCTGCCTGCCTTACAAGAAATACTAAAGAATCCTTTAGGCAGAAATGAAAGGTCATTAGATAGTAAGTTGAATCCACACAAATAAGTAGCTCTGGTAAAGTTAACTACATAATTAAACATAAAAGACAGTATATTTGTATTAGCTTGGACTGCTCTAACAAAATACCATAGACTGGATGGCTTAAACAGCATACATTTGTTTCTCATAGCTCTGGAGGCTGGGAAGTCCAAGATCGAGGTGTGGGTAGCTTCAGTTCCTGGTGAGGGCCCTCTTCCTGGCTTGTAGACAGCTGCTTTATCACTGTTTCCCCACATGGTAGAGAGAGCTCTGGTTTCTTTCTCTTCTTATAAGGACACTAGTCCCATAATGGGGGCCCCACTCTCATGACCTCATCTGAACTTAAATACTCATAGGCCCAACCTCCAGCTACCATTACATAATGGGTTTGGGGAAGAGACATTCAGTCTGCAATAGTACTTTTTATTTGTAAGTCTTCTGATTTAAAAGAAAATCACATACAGTAATAAATATGAGACTGTTGAATGGGGTTATAATGTGTATAGATGTAATTTGCATGGCAATAGCATAAAACATCAAGGAGGGAAGAGCTATATTGGAGCAAGGGTTTTATAGACTATGGAAATTAAATTGGTGTTAATCTGCAGTCAGATTATTTTAAATTAAGATGTTATCATCCCTAGCACAACCACTAAAACAATAACTCCAAAGTAAAAGGAATTAAAATGGTATGTAAGAAATTAACATTTAACACAAAAGAAGGCTGTAATAGAGGAATAGAGAAATAAGACATAACAGAGAAAACGATAAGCAAACTGGCAGATACAAATCCTGTTACCATGAATTACATGGATGTGAGTGGACGAAACAGTCCAGTAAAAGGCAGTTGGCAGAATGGATTAAAAACATGCAACTATATGCTGTCCACAAGAGACATGTTTAGTTTCAAAGAAACAGATTGGTTGAAAGTAAAAGGGTGGAAAACATCGACAGTAACCAAAAGAACCTAAATAACTATACTAATTTTAGACAAAAGAGACCTTGGGCTTCTCTGGTAGCACAGTGGTTAAGAATCTGCCTGCCAATGCAGGGGACATGGGTTCGATCCCTGGTCTGGGAAGATCCTACATGCCGTGGAGCAGCAAAGCCTGTGCACCATAGCTACTGAGCCTGTGCTCTAGAGCCCGCAAGACACAACTCCTGTGCCACAACTACTGAAGCCCGCGCACCTAGAGCCCATGTTCTGCAGCAAGAGAAGCCACCCAATGAGAAGCCTGCGCACCGCAACAAAGAGCAGCCCTCGCTCCCCGCAACTAGAGAAAGCTCAGCAACGAAGACCCAACACAGCCAAAAATAAAGAAAGAAATTTATTTTAAAAAAAGAGACCTGGGCTTCCCTGGTGGCGCAGTGGTTGAGAGTCCGCCTGCCGATGCAGGGGACACGGGTTCGTGCCCCAGTCCGGGAAGATCCCACATGCCACGGAGCAGCTGGGCCCGTGAGCCATGGCCGGTGAGCCTGCGCATCCGGAGCCTGTGCTCCGCAACGGGAGAGGCCACAACGGTGAGAGGCCCGTGTACTGCAAAAAAAAAAAAAAAAGAGCCAGTCTTCAGGAAAATGTAACAATTGTAAATATGTGTCCACCAAACAACAGGACCCTAAAATACATTCCCAGATGAGGGAGAAACCAGCATAATTGAAGGGAGAAATAGACAATTCAACAGTAATAGTTGAAGTCAACACCCTGGTTTCATAGTGGACAGTTTAACTTGGTAGAAGATCAACAAGGAAATAGACTTGAACAGCACAGTAAACCAACTAGACCTAACATAGCAAGAGAAAACTTTACCCAACAATAGTAGAATACGTATTATCAAGTGGACATAGAATGTTCTTCAGGGTTGGTGATAAGCTAGATCATAAAACAAGCCTCAGTAAATTAAAAGAAAAGATTATTCAGTTTATGGACTTTGGCTACAATGAAATGAAATTAGAATTCAATAGCAGAAGGAAATTTCGTTAATTCATAAATATGTGGAAATTAACCAATACTTTAAAAAGGTCAGAGGAAATATCAAAAAGCAAATTGGAAAATATTTTGAAGTGAATGAAAATGAAGACACAACATAGTAGAATTTATAGGATGCTGTGTTTAGAGGGAAAATTACAGGTGTAGATATTAACAAAGGAAATCTCAAACTAATAACCTAACCTTCCACCTTAAGACTGTAAAGAGCAAACTAACCGCAAAACAAGCATAAGAGGGTGGGGGGAAACATTGAAGCAGAAATAACTGAAATAGGTCATAGGAAAACAAAAAAATAAAAGATGGTTCTTTGAAAACATCAACAAAATTGACAAACCTGTTGAGAAGACTCAGATTACTAAAATCAGCAATGAAGGATATCAACTACTGACCTTATAGAAAGAAAAATGATTATAAGGGAATAATATGAACAGTTGTATGCCAACTAATTAGGTAACCTAGATCAAATGGACAAATTCCTATAAAGGCACAAATTCTGAAACTGGCTCAAGAACAAATTGAAAATCTGAATAGATTTATAATAGATTGAATTAGTTACAAAAAAAACAAACAAAAAAATAACAACTTCCCACAGAGAAAAATGCCCAGACCCAAAAGACTACACTGGTGAATTCTACCAAATGTTTACAGAACTAAAACCAGTCCTTTGTAAATTCTCGCAAAAAATAGAGTATACTTTCTAACTCATTCTGTGAGGCTAGTATTTACTCTGGTACCAAAACGAAAGGCATCACAAGAAAAGAAAACTACAGATCAGTGTTTCTTATGAATACAGACATGAATCTCAAACAACAACAAAAAGCCCTACTAGCATGCCAAATCCAACAATATATAAAATGACTAATATAGGACATCTGATTCTAGGAAAATGGAGTAGTCTTTTCCCAGAATAGGCAGACAGAAAATAGATTAATCATTGCTAAGGGCTGGAGAAGGATTGAAGATTATGGCTATGGGGTTTCTTCTTGGGGGAATGAAAATTAGTAATTCTAAAGTTGGTGATGCTTGTACAACTCTGAATATTTAAACCCCCTGGAAACAGTTCCTTAAATAATACTTTAAAAGGGTGCATCTTATGGTAAGTGTCTTATATCTCAATAAGGTTGTTATTTTTTTAAATGACTCCCTTTATAGAAAACAAATGGGTCTTCAGTTACAGATACAACTTTCTGTGCCATTCAGCATACTCTTAGTCTAACCCTACTAGCCTTTTGGGCCCAGTTAAATTAGAGATGTATCTTAGATGGTGTCTAAGGTTGCTTCCAGCTTAAACATTTAATGATGCATTCTGATGCTTACAAACAGCATGTTTTCTTATCACAGATGAGTTATTTGGTATAAAACTGACCTTTTTAAATATGGCTATACATTTTATTACTGTTACAGAAATTCTCCTGTAGCTGCTATGCATTTGAAAGTTTACAGCTAGAAACCACAAGCTTCCTTTTGTAATTTTATTTAATTAGGAATTGATTTAATAAATAAATGAGTTGTGTAGCTAATCTGTGATTATTTTAGCAGAATGTAATTGAAGAGCTCTCTTCAGTGTTCTTAAGTTATACCAAATTTCTTTCAAATGAGCTCCTCAAAATCTTAAGTGATATTCTTTCACTGTGTTTAGCCCTTAATACCAGTCTCCACTTCAGGTGGCTGTTTTAGTTTGCTAGGTCTGCCATAACGAACAGACAGATGGCTTAAACAACAGAAATTTATTTTCTCACAGTTCTGGAGGTTAGAATTCCAAGATCAAGGTGTTGGCAGAATTGTTTCTTCTGAGACCTTTCTCCTTGGTTTGTAGATGACATCTTCTCCTTTTGTCGTCACGTGGTATTTCCTCTGTGCATGTGTGTCCTAATTTCTTATAAGGACACCAGTCATACCAGATTAGGGCTCATCCCCAGTGACCTCATTGAATCTAAATTATACCCCTTAAAAGATGCTATCTCCAAATATAGTCATTCTGAAGTACTCAGGGTGTTAGGACTTCAATATGAATTGGGGAGGGTGGGGGGGCACAGTTCAGCCCATAACAGTGGCTAATGCTTGTTATTGGCCTAGACACAATTTAGCAGAAAATTCCTAAGGTAAAGATGAAAGCATACTATTAAATTATGCTAAATTAATCTTTTAGCAAAACATAAGATGGCCGGAGTCTTAGACTAAATTTTATTCATTTGGTGACCAGTAATAAAAATATTTTGAAAGTACTGCTCAATTGGAAAGTAAAAGTTATTTTCTAAAAGTGTACTTTTTCTGTTTAGTCAGTGGATTAAATTTTAAACTGCCTAGTTTAAACCAAACTCCATTAAGATGATACCAAAGGAATACATTTTTTAAAAAATGAATAAGCTCAACAGTCAGAGATAAGGATTTTGGAGACAGAAGTTAGCTGTCAGCACATTGGGAAGATGAATGTTTTCATATGGATGGTGAATGGTCAGTGGTAACTGATAGAGCAGCATGAAGAAAGATCAGGAATGTCCACAAAAACCTTAAAAATTGGAGCCCTTGGACTGCTGGAAAAGATAAGGGTACAGAATGAGCATGAAAATTGGATTGGTTAAATACGTGTATAAGGAGTATTTGGATCCACAGAAACCATCCTCACCACTAGAAGACTGCCTTTTCATTGTCCCATCAGGAGAAGGGTGATTGGTTCTCTATAAAATATGAGCCAGAGCTGTGTGAGACTTGGGACACCAGGCATAGCAGAGGGGGCCCCATCCTAAATGGTGAGATGACCCTGTTCCCTTCCCATACAAAGCCCCCAGAATGTTGGCATTCTGATGACCACGAGGTAGAAGACTAGAGGATTCCTCTTGGAGAAACCCACAATGACATTTGAGGGTAACCCAAACAAAAAAGTTGCACTTTCTCAGTCGCCTTGCAGTATGGTGCACCAGTAAATAGACTTGAATAGACCTTTGCACACTGAAATATAAGAAGCTAGCCCAAGTCACCAGGCATTTGAGGAAAGCCTCTGTCATGAAAGACAGGCTGAAACTATAACAGATCAAAACTGATGAAAGATGAAAAGATGAAAAAATGAAAAAGATAATGCAGGAAGCAGAAAAAAACCCAACTTTAAAATCTCAGAAACTCGGGGCTTCCCTGGTGGCACAGTGTTTTAAGAATCCACCTGCCAATGCAGGGGACACGGGTTCGAGCCCTGGTCCAGGAAGATCCCACATGCCGCGGAGCAACTAAGCCCGTGCGCCACAACCACTGAGCCTGTGCTCTAGAGCTCGCGAGCCACAACTACTGAGTCTGTGTGCCACAACTCCTGAAGATCACATGCCTAGAGTCCGTGCTCCATAACAAGAGAAGCCACTGCAATGGGTAGCCCGCGCACCACAACGAAGAGTAGCCCCTGCTCACTGCAACTAGAGAAAGCCTGCGCACAGCAATGAAGACCCAACGCAGCCAAAAATAAATAAATAAATTTATTTTTTTTAAAAAAATCTCAAACTCTTACATTCACAAATTAAAAGGAATATCTTTGAAAGGAAATATGCGAGAATAAAAGAACTTGGAAATTATAAAATACAATAGGAAAAATGTTTAAGACCAACAGAAGTATTGGAATGCAAGTCAAATGCATCTCACAGAAAGTGGTAAACAAAAAGGTGGAAAATAGAGAAAAAAGTTAAAAAAAATCTATCTAGAAGGCCCAAAATTTAACTGTAAAAAGCTTTAGGAAGAGAGGAAAGGTTAAATGAAGAGGAAATTATTGAAGAAACAACGTAATAAAATGATTCAGAAGTGAAGGACCTGGGTTTCCAGATTGAAAGGACCCCAAGAGTGCCTAGCACAAAGAATAGAAAGAAGCTGCATACCAAGGACAGGAGCATGTGATAAAAGGATTCTGAAAGGTCCAGAAAGGAGAAAACACATGCACATGTTCAAAGAGGTAAAAAAACATAGTACCAGTCATCTCAAAAATAGTATAAGAAAATTATATCCTCATCTTCTACAGTATTTAGTATATAGGAATTTAATAGGTGGTGCCTAAAATTGACTGAATTGAAAATTCAAAATTGAAAATAAGAGGACTGTTGGTATATTATGTAGAAATAAGGAGTGGATCTTTGGCCCACTCCTTCCACCTCTAAGAATTTATTTAACTTGTGAAATAATGTATATGTACTACTTTGGTAAGAACTAAAAATAAAAAAAAAATTTTGCCTTCTGGTCTCATTTCTGTACGTGAATCTGATATAACCGTGGCCAAGTGTCTTAGTTCCTCTACCCCATTAGCAGTGTCTTCTGTAAGATGAAGGGGTTGATGTTGCCTATGGTCCTTTCCATCTCTAAAACATGAACTTTTATCTTTGAAAGTATGGAATAAAATCTTTACAGGGTTGAGCACACACTTAATAGATTCTTATCAAATGTATTGAGATTTTCAAGTTGTGACAGATTACTGAGGGAGCTCTGGAATTTAATGCAAGTTTACCTGTTATCTTCAAAATGTTGTTTGCAATGATTTTGCTATCAGTTGAGTCCAGAGTATAATGAATGGTTGACGGTTTCAGATATGCAAGATGCTCAGTAGGCCAGTGGTTAACTATAGTTTTGTAATAATTCTGTTCCAGAAGTTTCTATGGAACTGCCTTTAGTCAAAAGTTGACAATTAAACTTTACGTATGTCTATATTTCCTTTAATAAAGGTAGATCACCAAGTGGCTAAAAGCATGAGTACTGAAGTCAGCCTGGGATTGGATCCTGGCTCTTTCATTTGCCTGTTTTAGAGTGGAATTGGATAAATCTCATTTAGCTTTGCTGTAAGCTTATATGATATAATCTGTGTAAAGACAACAATGTGTAGTGCTAAATCTCACATAAATATAAGCTATTAAAATTAAAATGCCACTTCCTAGGAAATGTTTTTACTTGGCCAGTTTTATTCTCAGGTCTCTGTCTGGGGTCCCCAACCCCCGGGCCATGGACCAGTTAGAAACCAGGCTGCACAGCAGGAGGTGAGCGGCGGGCAAGCAAGCGAAGCTTCATCTGTATTTACAGCCGTTCCCCATGGCTTGCATCACTGCCTGAGCTCCGCCTCCTGTCAGATCAGCGGTGGCATTCCATTCTCATAGGAGCATGAACCCTACTGTGAACTGCGCATGCAAGGAATCTGGGTTGCGTGCTCCTTATGAGAATCGAATGCCTGATGATCGGAGGTGGAGCTGAGGCGGTGATGCTAGCGCTGGGGAGCGGCTGCAGATACAGATTATCATTAGTAGAGAGGTTTGACTGCGCAGAGACCATAATAAATCAATTGCTTGCAGACTCATATCAAAACCCTATCAGTGAGTGGCAAGTGAAAACAAGCTCAGGGCTCCCGCTGAGTCTGCATTATGGTGAGTTATATAATTATTTCATTATATATTACAATGTAGTAATAATAGAAATAAAGTGCAGAATAAATGTAATGTGCTTGAATCATCCTGAAACCATCCCCCCTCCCCCCGACCCCAGTTTGTGGAAAAATTGTCTTCCACGAAGCTGGTCCCTGGTGCCAAAAAGGTGGGGGACAGCTGATCTATATGATCTAAAATTCTCTCTTCATAGGGACTTCCCTGGTGGTCCAGTGGTTGAGAATCCGCCTTCCAACACGGGACGTGGGTTTGATCCCTGGTCGGGAACTAAGATCCCACATGCCATGGGGCACACTAAGCCTGCTCGCCTCAACTAGAGAGCCCATGTGCTGCAAACTACAGAACCCACGTGCTCTGGAACCCGCACCACAACTACAGAGCCCTTGTGCTCTGGAGCCCACATGCCACAACTAGAGAGCACATGCTCTGCAACTAGAGAGAAGCCCGTGTGCCACAACAAAGAGCCTGTATGCTCTTGAGCCCGCACACCACAACTAGAGAGAAGCCCGCACACCGCGATGAAAAATCCTGCATGCCGCAACAAAGATCCCACATACTGCAACTAAGACCCGATGCAGGCCAAAAATAAAATAAATAAATTTTTTAAAAAGGGCTGGGATGGAGGCAAGCCCCCTAGACCTCTTAAAAAAAAAAAAGAGTGATTCATTGGGGGCCACTATATAGTAATCTACCCCAGCACATTAAAAAAATAATAAAAAAATAAAATTTTCTCTTCACAGTCAACTTCAATTGCATAAAATAGGTTGAAGAAGTTTACGGTTTTGGGATAACTCACATTTACAATTTACTCACATTTTAAAGTTAATAGTCATATCATCTCCTCTGAGAGCCAGAAAAGGATCCTTGGGCTAGAAGAGGAGTTGCTTTGTAGAGGGGAAAGAGAGGCAACAGAGAAAGGGAACATGGCTGTGATTGTAAAGCGGCATGGGCAAGTGTAGACAGTCTTTCTTTCTAGATCTTCAGCTTTTGTAAACTCTTCCTGGGCGTTGTGATTTCCCTTTCCAAAAGAGTGTGGGAGTCAATCTCTGTATGGAGACGAACATTGTGAGATGCCCACTTTTCCAGCCTCCTTTGTAACTTTAAGGCTGAGACTTAGAAAAGACAGTTTGATCCTGCAAATTGGCTGAATTTGCCATCTTGCTGGGTCTCTTAAGTGAGAGTAGAGACACAGGGCAGGGAAGATTGGCATTCTCAGAATTGGAATAAGAGTTTCGGAAAGATTTGGATTAATGAGTATCTTAAATCCTTAACTCCACTGAGCCTAACTTAAAATGGAAGAAACTCCTTAGATATTTGCTGCCTTGGTGTATGACTGACTGCTTAATAACCTCACTTCAAGTGGTTAGTTACCTGGGAAAAAGCAGTGTATATGTTCTGTTATCCTTAAAATCCCCCATTGTCTCCAGCACATACAAAAACAAAGTGTGACCTGAAAGAATTTTTTTTTTAGTCATAGATACTGATATGCGGAGAATACCAGGGAAATAGATAGAGTATGTTGGCTCCTGAAGGGAGGAATATAATTTTAAATTGGGTCAAATTATCAATATGGGTATACTTATACCCAAGGTTAAGGCTCAGTTTGTCAGCTTGAACAGCTGGGGGATAGTTCTGTTTACTTGTTATTTTGACTCAGCAATGGCTTATCTAAATTGAAAGTAGGATGCTAGAAATTCCTTGATATAATGTAGAGAAGGGAAATCAAAGACTTAGAAGGGGGAATGTTGGGGAGGATTTATAATATGATCTGCTCAACCAAATCTCACTATATCCCTCCTGAGGACCTGATTCACTCTGTTTACCAAGGCATTGAGAAATATACTGCTGAGCAGAGAACTACACCCTTGAGGAGCTTTATAGTACGTTTGTAGGCCATGAATGCCAGTGGGAGATGCATACATTGAAATGGACTCCTTGATGCAGTGGCCATTGCCAAAACTTCAGTGTGTCAGAAACCAAGTAGTTCCCTTAATGCTATACTAGAAAGGTGGTGTAGTTACTATAAATAGGCAGTAGGACTAACGGGGTGGTCAGTATAGTCTGTTTTTTTGGGGTTTGGCTAATTGATTGTGTGATCCAAAGGACAAAAGTGGTTCTATTTGATTTAAATAACTGAAAACTATAGATCTGAGTTGAGCCAATATTGTAGTCACCATCCCTTACCCAGTTCCCAGGCCCGATTTAATGCCTATTCCCAGAGCCTTAACATCGCAAGTATAATATGTATGTTCCTCTTAATCTCCAAAGTAACCTGTGGCCGTTTACCAGAGCAATTATGCAACAAGGAAGTAAATTCCTAGACATTTTGGGATTACTGAACTGGTCTTGAGCTAGTTCTAATTTGTGGAAACCAGAACATCATGCATTTATTCAGAGTGGAGGCTTATGAAAGTCAGGTGATAAAATGGAGTTTTAACCCGTATCTGCTACAGTGGCCACTAAACCCATCTCTTGGTTACTTCCCATTCATTTCATGAGTGTATGGTTAGAGTATTAACAATAGCAACTAGCAGAGTCAACACACTGGTTTCCTGATGGTGGAGTAGTAACTGGCTTCTTGTGTTTACCAAATTTTAATGGAGGGATACAACTGATATTACTTTACAATGTGATCAACATTTACAGTGTCCTAAATTGGTACTACTGTTATAGTAACAAGGTGCTAATGTAGAATTAGATGGAATTTTAAAAATATTTCCTCTTTAGGTTGATACAGTACCTTAACAGAGTTCCAAACTACTTTCTACCAAACTTTCTTTGGAAAATCTGCCTGTATATGTGATATTAATACATATAGATATGTAAGTGATTCAATATTTTTACAGATTATACTCCATTTAAAGTTATTCCAAATGGGGCTTCCCTGGTGGCGCAGAGGTTAAGAATCTGCCTGCCAGTGCAGGGGGCAAGGGTTCGATCCCTGGTCCGGGAAGATCCCACATCCCATGGAGCAACTAAGCCCGTGTGCCACAACTACTGAGCCCACACGCCTAGAGCCCGTGCTCTGCAACAAGCCACCGCGATGAGAAGCCTGCGCACCACAACAAAGAGTAGCCTCTGCTCGCTGCAACTAGAGAAAGCCCGTGCGCAGCAACGAAGACCCAACGCAGCCAAAAATAAATAAATTGAAAAAATAAAAATAAAAAAATAAACTTATTCCAAATGCCTATATTTCCCTGTGCTGTACAATATATCCTTGTTGCTTATTTCTTTTTTTTTCTTTTCTTTTCCTTGTAAAAGAAAAATTGGAGTATAATTGCTTTACAGTGTTGTGTTTCTGCTGTACAATGAAGTGAATCAGCTATATGTATACCTGTATCCCCTCCCTCTTGGACCTCCCTCCCACCCCCCACCCATCCCACCCATCTAGGTCGTCACAGAGCACCGAGCTGAGCTCCCTGTGCTATATATAGCAGGTTCCCACTAGCTATTTATTTTACACATGGTAGTGTATTTATGTCAAACCTAATCTCCTGGGCTTCCCTGGTGGTGCAGTGGTTAAGAATCTGCCTGCCAATGCAGGGGACACGGGTTCGAGCCCTGGTTTGGGAAGATCCCATGTGCTGTGGAGCAACTAAGCCAGTGAGCCACAACTACTGAGCCCGCGCGCCCCAAGTACCGGAGCCTGTGCACCGCAACTCCTGGAGCCTGTGCACCGCAACTGAAGGCCATGTGCCTAGAGCCTGTGCTCCACAACAAGAGAAGCCACCACAATGAGAAACCTGCGCACTACAGCAAAGAGTAGCACCCGCTCGCCACCACAATGAGAAACCTGCACACTACAGCAAAGAGTAGCACCCGCTCGCCACAACTAGAGAAAGCCCATGCACAGCAACGAAGACCCAATGCAACCAAAAGTAAAATAAATTAATTTAAAAAAACCCCCTAGTCTCCCGATTTGTCCCACCCTCCCCTTCCCCCCTCAGATGTCCACATCTGTTCTCTATGTCTAAGTTCCTATTCCTTCCCTGCAAATAGGTTCATCTGTACCATTTTTCTAGGTTCCATATATATGCATTAATATATGATATTTGTTTATCTCTTTCTGGCTTACTTCACTCTGTATGACAGACTCTAGGTCCATCCACATCTCTACAAGTGACCCAATTTTGTTCGTTTTAATGGTTGAGTAATAGTCTATGATATATATGTACCACATTTTCTTTATCCATTCCTCTGTTGTTGGACATTTAGGTTGTTTCCGTGTCCTGGCTATTGTAAGTAGTGCTGCAGTGAACATTGGGGTACATGTGTCCTTCTGAATTATGGTTTTCTCAGTGTATATGCCCAGTAGTGGGATTGCTGGGGTCATATGGTAGTTCTGTTTTTAGTTTTTTAAGGAACCTCCATACTGTTCTCACAGTGGCTGTATCAATTTACATTCCCACCAATAGGGCAAAAAAGTTCCCTTTTCTCCAGCGTTTATTGTTTGTAGATTTTTTAACGATGGCCATTCTGACCAGTGTGAGGTGATACCTCATTGTAGTTTTTTTGTTTGTTTAGTTTTTTTTTTTTGCGGTACGCAGGCCTCTCACCATTGTGGCCTTTCCCATTACGGAGCACAGGCTCCAGATGCGCAGGCTCAGCAGCCATGGCTCACGGGCCCAGCCCTCCACGGCATGTGGGATCCTCCCGGACCGGGGCACGAACCCATGTCCCCTGCGTCAGCAGGCGGACTCTCAACCACTGCGCCACCAGGGAAGCCCACTCATTGTAGTTTTGATTTGCATTTCTCTAATAATTAGTGATGTTGAGCATCTTTTCATGTGCCTCTTGGCCATCTGTATGTCTTCTTTGGTGAAATGTCTATTTAGGTCTTCTGCCCATTTTTTGATTGGGTTGTCTGTTTTCTTGATATTGAGCTCCATGAGCTCTTTGTATACTTTGGAGATTAATCCGTTGTTCGTTGCTTCGTTTGCAAATATTTTCTCCCATTCTGAGGTTTGTCTTTTCATCTTGTTTATGGTTTCCTTTGCTGTGCAAAAGCTTTTAAGTTTAGTTAGGTCCCATTTGTTTATTTTTGTTTTTATTTTCATTACTCTAGGAAGTGGGTCAGAAAGATCTTGCTGTGGTTTATGTCAAAGAATGTTTTTCCTCTGTTTTCCTCTAAGAGTTTTATAGTGTCTGGTCTTACATTTAGGTCTTTATACGTAATAGATTGTATATCTTAATGCCACACTCCTATCTTTTCCCCCCTTCCCTTTCCCCAGTGGTAATCACTAGTTTGTTCTTTATATCTGTGAGTCTGTTTCTGTTTTGTTATAAACGTTCATTTGTTTTATTTTTTAGATTTCCACATATGTAATAACATGGAGTATTTGTCTTTGACTTAATTTGACTTAGCATAATACTCTCTCGGTTCATCCACATTGCTGCATATGGCAGAATTTCATTTTTTTTATGGCTAATATTCCATTGTGTTTGTGTGTGTACCCACATCTTTATCCATTCATCTGCTGATGGGCACTTAGGTTTCTTCCATATCTTGGCTATTGTAAATAATGCTGTTATGAACATTGGGGGTGCATGTATCTTTTTGAATTAGTGTTTTTGTTTTCTTCAGATATATACTCAGCAGTGGAATTGCTGGATCATAAGGTAGCTTTGTTTTCAGTTTTTTGAGGAACCTCCATTCCATTTTCCATAGTGGCTGCACCAATTTACAGTCCCACCAACAGTGTCCTAGGGTTCCCTTTTCTCCACTTTCTTGCCAGTGTTTGTTATTTGTAGACTTTGATGATAACCATTCTGACCAGTGTGAGGTGGTATCTCATTGTGGTTTTGGTTTGCATTTCTCTGATGATTAGTAATGTTGAGCATTTTTTTTTTCATGTGCCTGTTGGCCATCTGTATACCTTCTTTAGAAAAACGTTTACTTGGGTCTTCTGCCCATTTCTTAATTGGATTTTTGTTTTTTTGTTGTATGAGCTGTTTATGTGTTATTGGATATTAACCCCGCATCAATCATACCATTTGCAAATGTTTTCTCCTATTCAGTAAGTTCTCTTTTCATTTTGTCAGTGGTTTCCTTTGCTGTATGAAAGAAAGCTTTTAAGTTTAACTAGGTCCCATTTATTTATTTTTTGCTTTTATTTCTTTTGCCTTAGGAGACAGATCCAAAAAAAATATTGCTACAATTTATGTCAGTGTTCTGCTTATGCTTTCTTTTGAGAGTTTTATGGTTTCAGGTCTTACAGTTAGGTCTTTAATCCATTTTGAGGTTTTTTTGTGTATGGTGTTAGGGAGTGTTCTAATTTCATTCTTTTACATGTAGCTGTCCAGTTTTCCAAGTACCACTTATTGAATAGACTCTCTGTTCTTCACTGTATATTTGTGCCTCCTTTGTTGTAAATTAATTGACCATGATTGTATGGGTTTATTTCTGGGCTCTCTGTTCTGTTCCACTGATCTGTGTCTGTTTTTGTGCTAGGACCATGTTGTTTTGATTACTGTAGCTTTGTGTAGTATAGCTTGAAGTCAGGGAGCATTTCTGCATATTAATTTTATATCCTGCAACTACTGAATTCATTTATTTTGATAGTTTTTTGGTGCAGATTTTGTGGTTTTTCTGTAGTATCATGTCATCTGCAAATAGTGACAGTTTACGTCTTTCCTTCCAGTTTGTATGCCTTTTATTTCATTTTCTTGTCTGATTGCTGTGGCTAGAACTTCAAATACTATGTTAAATAGAAGTGGCAAGAGTGGGCATCCTTGTCTTGTTCATGATTTTAGAGGAAAAGCTTTCAGCTTTTCACCATAGAGTGTGATGTTTGCTGCCATAATGTCCTTTATTATATTTAGATATATGCTAACATATATGAGATATAACCTTTATACCAACTTTGATGAGAGTTTTTGTCATAAATGGATGTTGAATTTTGTCAAATGCTTTTCTGTGTTTATTGAGATGATCATGTGATTTTTTATCCTTGTTGCTAATGTGGTGTACCATATTGATTTGTAAATATTGAACCATCCTTGCATCCCTGGAGTAAATCCCACTTGATCATGGTGTATGATCCTTTTTATATATTATTGAATTCAGTTTGCTAATATTTTACTGAGGATTTTTGCATCTGCATTCATCAAAGTTATGGCCTGTAATTTCCTTTTTTGGCAGTGTCTTTTTCTGCTTTGGGTTTCAGGGTCATGGTGGCCTTGTGGAATGAACTTGGGAGTGTTCAATTTTTTGGAGTAGTTTGTGAAGGATAGGTATTAGCTCCTCTTTATATGTTTGGTAGATTCTCCTGTGAAGCTGTCCAGTCCTGGACTTCTGTTTGCTGGGAGTATTTTTTAATTGAAAATTCAATTTCACTACTAGTGATTAGTCTGCTCAGATTGTCTATTTCTTCCTGATTCAGTCTTGGAACGTAGTATGTTTCTAGAAATTTGTCCATTTCTTCTAGATTGTCCAGTTTGTTGGCATATCGCTGTTCATAGTCTTCTCTTATGATTTTTTGTATCTCTGTGGTATCAGCTGGTATTTTTTGTTTCATTTCTTATTTTGTTTATTTGGGTCCTCTCTCTTTTTTTCTTGATGAGCCTGGCTGAAGGTTTATCAGTTTTGTTTATGTTTTCAAAGAACCAGCTCTTGGTTTCACTGATCTTTTCTGTTGTTTTTGGTTTTTTTGGTCTCCATTTTATTTCCTTTTTGATCTTTATTTCCTTCCTTCTCTGCTGACTTTGGACTTTTTTTGTTCTTCTTTTTCTGACTCCTTTAGGTGGAAGTTTAGGCTGTTTCTTTGTGATTTTTCTTGTTTCCTGAGGTAGGCCTGTATTGCTATAAACTTCATATTAGAACTACTTTTGCTGTATCCCATAGATTTTGTCTCAAGGGATTTTTCTGATTTCCTTTTTGATTTCTTCATTGAGCTCCCCCCTCCAGTAGCATGTTGTTCAGTCTCCATATGTTTGTGTTTTTCCCATTTTTCTTCCTGCAATTGATTTCTAGTTCCATATGGTCGGGAAAAATGCTTGATATACTTTCTGTCTTCTTAAAGTTGTTGAGACTTGTTTTGTGGCCTAGCATGTGACCTATCCTGGAGAATGTTCCATTGCACATGAAAAGAATGTATATTCTACTCTTTGGGGATGGAATGTACTGTAGATATCTATTAAGTCCAACTGGTCTGTTCGGTCATTTAAGACCACTGTTGCCTTATTGATTTTCTATCTGGATGATCTGTCCATTGATGTAAGTGGAGTGTTGAAGTCCCCTACTATTATTGTATTATTGTCAGTTTCTCCCTTTGTGGCTGTTAGTATTTGCTTTATATATTTAGCTGCTCCTGTTTTGGGAGCGTATGTTAACCAGTGTAATATCCTCTTTATGTATTGGTCCCTTTATCATTATATAATGCCCTTCTTTGTTTTTTTTTATAGCCTTTGTTTTAAATTGTTTTGTCTGGTATGAGTATTGCTACCGCCGCTTTCTTGTCGTTTCCATTTGCATGAAATATTTTTCCATCCCCTCACTTTCAGTCTTTGTCTTTAGCTCTGAAGTGAGTCTCTTGTAGGCAGCATATAGGAAGGCCTTATTCTTTTTATCCAGTCAGCCACCCTGTGTCTTTTGATTGGAGCATTTAGTCCATTGACATTAAAGTAATTATTGATAGGTATATACTTACTGCCATTTTATTACTTGTTTTCTGGTTATTTTTGTTATTTTCTTCCCTGTTCTGTTCTTTCTTTAGTTTCTTCCCTTGTGGTTTGATGATTTTCTTTAATGGTATGTTTGTGTTCCTTTCTCTCTTGTTTTTGTGATCTATTTTAGGTTTTTGATTTGTGGTTACCGTGGGGTTCATATATGTTGACATATATCTATTTGTTTTAAATAGGTAGTCCTTTAAGTTCAAACACATTCTAAAAAGATCTATTTTTTTTTACTACCTTCCCCTACACTTTGTATTTCTTATATCTTACATCTTCATGTTTATCCCTTTACTGGGATATCAGGTATACCAGTATCCAAGTATCAAGTTATACTTGATTTTATAATTTTGTTTTAATCTTTGTACTAGCTTATTTAAGTGGTTGATACTCCGCTTTTACTACATATTTGCCTTTAGTAGTGGGATTTTCCTTTCCTTAGATAATTCCATCTTGTTATAGCCTTTTCTTTTCCACTTAGAGAAGACCCTTTAACATTTTATTTTAGGGTTGACTTAGTATTGATGAATTCTTTCAGCTTTTGCTTGTCTGAGAAATTCTTTATCTTGCCTTCAATTCTAAATGATAATCTTGCTGGGTAGAGTATCCTAGGTTGCGGGTTTTTCCCTTTCATCGCTTTAAATATATCATGCTACTCCCTTCTGGCCTGCGGTTTCTGAAGGAAAATCAGCTCATAGCTTTATGGGGGTTCCCTGGTGTATGACTGTTTTTCTGTTGCTGCCTTTAGAATTCTTTTAACTTTTGCCAATTTTAATTTTGATATATCTTGCTGTGGGTCTCTTTGGGTTCATCTTGTTTGGAACCCTTTGTGCTTCCTGTATCTGGGTATCTGTTTCCTTCAGGCTTTGGAAGTTTTCAGCCGTAATTTCATTAGTACATTTTTGACCCCTGTCTCTCTTCTCCTTCTGGTACCCCTATAATATGAATGTTGGTACACATGATGTTACCCCAGAGATTCCTTAAACTTTTTTTTTTTTTTTTTTTTTTTTTAGTTTTTCTTTTTGCTCTTCTCATTGGGTAATTTTCATTAATCTATCTTCCCAGATCACTTATGTGTTCTGTATCACCTAGTCTGCTGTTCATTCCTTTTAGTTTGTTTTTCATTTCAATTATTGTGTTCTTCAATTCTGACTGGTTCTTTTTTATATTTTCTAGTTCCTTTAAAAAATTCTCACTGTATTCATCTATTCCTTTCCCTAATTCAGTTAGCATGCTTATTACTAATGCTTTGAATTCTTTATCTGGTAAATTGTTTATTTCTGTTTCATTAGTCCGTCCCCCCACCCCCCCCCACCCCCAGCCATTTTCTCTTGCTCTTTCAGTTGGGACAGATTCCTCTCTCCTTATTTGGCTTATCTTTCTCTGTCCCTGTGAAATTAGGTGTGACAGTTACCTATGGCATTCTTGAAGGGGTCCTTATGTGGGAGTGTCTCTATATAGTCTGCATGTTCTTTGGTGGGAGAGCTGGATCTGACAAAAACACAGGTCACATCTTTCTTCAGCGTGTGCTGGCAGCTATCACCTTGGTGGGAGGTGGGGCTGGAGATGGAGGGGCCAGGGCTGGAGTCAGGTGTGAGGCAGGTCTTCCCATCTTCTCAGTGGCCTTTCAGGGGTAGGGTCAGATTCCAAGTTGCTGGAGCAGAAGCCCTGAGGGTCAGGTCTAAGCTGGCTTGGTTACCTTTAAGTGTGTGCTCTTGCCCCTCCCAGCACTGTCACCCTCACACCAGAGGGGAGCAGTGCTGGAGCAAGAGGTGCAGAAGTGGGTATTCAGCGAGGGTCAAGGGTTGAGGTGCTGGCTATGGCGGTCTGGCCTGTCAGAGATCCTGAGTGCCTCTGCTACACTGCCTGTGCAATTGCCAGTAATGGCTGCCCCCCTCCCTGTTAAGACAGCCCTTAGGGTTTGAGCTGCCTTGGCATCTTATGGCCAGCTGAGCTTTTTCCTTGGTTGTGGCAACCCTCGCTCCAATGTGAAGATGTGATGCGAGTCAAGCAGTGCTGGAGTATCTGCTCAGCTCAGGTTGGGGGGGATACCAGAGCATTCACAGGAAAGGAGTCAGGCACTCGCGAGGTGTCAATTTCAATCTCCCTTTCCGCCCAGCTTTGAGAGCAGGTGAGTATCCATGTGCTTGAGTGGACTGCAGCCTTCCCACAGCCCTCCTGTTAGTCTCACTGGCCCTCCAACCAGCCAAGGGGGCTCATCTTCCCTGTGTTGGACCCCAGGGCTGAGGCATCCAATATGTGGCTTGAACCACTCACCCTGCAGGGAGGACCTTTGCCCATGTAATCTCCCTTTTCCTCTAAGTCGCCCCCCAGGGTCACAGGTCCCGACCTGATTGCTTGTTTTCCCTTCACCCGTTTCTGTGTGAATCTTTCTTATAGCCTTGGTTGTACAGGAGTCTTTCTGACAGTTTCCAGTTAGTTTTCAGTGAGAATTGTTCCACATGCAGATGTATTTTTGAAGTGTTTGTAGGGGGAGGTGAGTTCCACATCCTCCTCCTCCACCTCGACTCCTCTCCCCATACACATATATTATAAATAATCAGATGGTCCATGTGCTGGTTTGTCTTATGGATTTATAGTAATTTTTCTTAAGTATACAAAAAAAAGTAATAACTTATTTCTTTTTGTGTTCTTTTGTGAGTTATAATTTTAACTGGCAGAATAATAAAGGTTTTTTTAATGGTCATTATAGAGACTAACTTGGTCATTATAGAGACTAACTTGCACTTCACCTGTTCCTTTATTTTACTAAAATTCTATTAATTGGAGGCAAGAAAAAGCATCCTTCTAGGGCTGTGCTGTAATAACACAAAGAGATTTTCTTTTATTTCCTCTAAGTTAATATTCTATGTTGATGCAACCTAGACTCCCTGAATTTCTATATATGTCATGGGAGTGCTTACATGGTGTATTTAAACCTTTCAGTTGTTATTCTCCCTCAATTCTCAAGCTTACTGCTTGTAAAAAGTTACTTCCTCTAACAAGGTAAATATGTATTAAATCCTTGAGACAAAAATCTAAATTTTTGGTATATCTTTTCATCCAAAGTCTTACATTCAAATGAAGCAAGAACAATATTTATTAATGGAAACGAGATTTTTTTCCAACTAATTTTCATAGTCATGTTAGCCTGAGCTACTTGTACAAAAAATTAGCACACACACACACCCCAAAACAAGCAAAACAACAAAAAAACCAAACCAACCCCCAAAAAACAAGAAAATCCTCACTTCATAAAGTCATAAGGTGACAAGTTTTACTCCTGAGAGGTAGACAGCCAAGCAAATGAATATTGTACGTGCATTAAACTGAGGCACTTGAGATCACCGTTTGTTTAATTCATAACAAACAAAATCTCTCTAAAGAATTTAGTGCTTGTGAACAATTACTATATAAGAACAGTGGTCTCAATTTACTTTAACAAAATCTTACTCTGAAGTTTAGTCATGTAGACCTTAAACTTATAAGAAAATGTATTTCTATCTCAGGCAACTATTTAATTTCTCAAAAGCTAGTAATGAAAGATCAATGTGGGGAGAGGTATGATTTCTTGAAATTGGGAATATATTTTAGCTTGTATCTGTGAAAAAATATATTAGTGACCTGAAAGGACATTGTTCCTCCTATTTAGGGTCATTTTAATAAAAGGCTCTGGCTTCATCTTATACACTACAAACAGAAAAACATAAACATCCTGAATCAGTTTAAGTAGAGATGTGATTAAGTATAGTAAAGGATGGCTTCCATAACATACATAAAATTCCGAACACTTTGCATGTGAAAATTTTCTGAGTGTTAAACAGTAGGGTGATCTCAGTCACAAACTTGGCTTCACATGAAATATTTTCATTAAAATTTTAAGTTTTCTTTAAAATAAGAAAAACTTGGAAAGCATAGCTCCCAAACCAGCTAAGTTAGAAACTGCTAATTTTCTGAATGAAAACAGCACTGTTTTTTTTTTATTTTTACACAACTGAATTGAAAGAATAGAAAAAGCACTACAGTTGATATAGAGAACTATTAGGCCATCAACACAGACATCTGGGAACAAACTTCTTTTACATTTACCATCTTCTGCATCCACTTGCTTCTGCTTTGTCATTCACTGACATTTCAACTCTGTCGGCTACTGTATCTTCGGATGCTGGTTGGACATGGCCCTCTGACTGTCCTCCAGTGTAGGTGGGGGTGCTGTACTTTAAAAGAATAGACTTAAACTGCATTAGAGGTGCATCTGTACGGACACCCATCGGGTCAAAATGAGTTCGGCTTACTCGAAAGCCTGCTTGAGAAAGACAGCACAAAAACTTTTTTAACCTGGAACAAGGAAAGGAAAAAAATAATGAGGTTCTTGTACTTTTATTTAAATCACAATGTCATTAAAATATTAAATATATACATTGTCATTCACTGACTGTCTTACTTTGGCATATTCATTCCTTTAATGCTGTGTCTATGGATGTTGTAATAAAAGGGAGGATGTTCAGTACTGGCATCAGTCTTTTGCCTCTTGGCTAAATTTGTGGTTGTTTCGTTACTTCTTCTCTTTCCTGAAACATACATATATAAACACAGAAAGTTAGCATTCTCTTAAAAATTACAAGCCAAATACTTTTATAACTACATACTGTCTTCGAGTCTAAATCCTCTGACACACACCATTTCAACCTATCTATCTAATCTTAATTCTAGATAGCTTTTATTGTAAGAGTAAGATATATATTCTTGATACTTTCACTATCCTTCACCCATGTAATTTTAATATTTAACTGTTTGCTGAATCAGAACTTCTTTTCTACCTTCTTCAATTTTAAGCCTCAAGTCTATTTCCACCTTCTGTAGAAAGCCATTTATGAATTCTGGGCCAGTCATCCCATACTATACTTCTCAGAGTTTAAGTTCTGTCATTTTTTGTTTCCTTGTTTAACGTATTTAGGTCTTTTATGTGTATAAATCCTTTCTTCCCAAATTATATTCTAAGTTCCTGGGAATAATGTCCTTTATTTCTATACTTGTATTCTCTACTGAATGCCAATACAGTTGATCCTTGAATAATGCAGGTTTGAATTGTGTGGGTCCACTTCAACATGGATATTTTTTAATAGTAAAAACCACAGTACTACATTGTCCACAGTTGGTTGAATCTGTGGATGAAGGGCTGACTCTGAGTTACACATGGATTAACCCTGGGGTTGTTCCAAGGGTCAACTGTATTTGACATACAGTAGGTCTTCAATGAACACAAAACAAAACCAACACAAAATCAGTCTCAAGGGCTTGGATACAGGAATTTAAAAAGGTACAACGTATGATCTCATTGTCTACTTCTTACCACAGTACTTAGCCTTTACATTTTAAGTGAAAGGCAGCTAGCAAGTTAAGTTTCTAGCAATGTATCCTTCCAAAAATCACAAAAGGAAGACAATTGAGATATCCAAGTTACTATGAGATTTTTTTCTGGACGTTCAACTCAATTATTTCTACAAGGATGTTATTATGGCCAAATTTTAAATTTTTATGAAAACTGACATTCACTTAAGCAAAAGTATTCAGAAGTGAAATTTGATGCATGAAAATGATAAACTGCATTCAAAGATAAATATAAATTATTGTTGAACTGTTGCCTCATGACTCCCCCATTAAATCAAATAATTAAAACTTGATTATACTCTCACATTAAGAAGATTTAGGAAAATCTGAGACTAAAAATCCGATACCAAACCTTAATAATTAACTACCATCAGCAGTACATGGAATTTTTTTGCCTGATATTTTCTATCATGGAAGATTATGTTGATATACTAGTTTAGAATAATCATATAATTTCAGAGCTATAAAAGAACCCAAAGAGATTAGTCTAATTCCCTTAATTTATACATGAGAAAGGCTCAGAGATTTTAAATATTTTTAAAACTTATGTTTTACCTTATTCTAAAAAGGTTTTATGACAACCCTTTTGAAGGTGGGGGACCTGGCTGAGGTTATACAACAAATGACACAAAGAAGTAGAATGATGCTCTTAAATCTAATGTGCTTCACAGTATACCATAATGCCTTTTTCTTCCCTCCAACAGAGAAATTAAGGAGAATAAATCATTTAAGTGATTTGAATCTTTGCAAATTAGTTGAAGATGCCAAATGAACATGACTGTTGGAAAGAGTATGCAGTAATTACTAAACCGTAAGCTATTAGCAGGAGTTGAAATTTTCTTGTCTTTGAAGATCAACACTAAAATGTTGAGCAACTAATACAAAATTATAGCTTGTAATTATAGTCCTCTGTTCTTTCAGTCTTAACACTGTGTTTTGTTTTTACCTGTATACAAAACACATTTAGAATCTAACATTGACTTTTAAAAACTTTAGACATTAAGGCACTGACATTATAAATCTTAACACCCTTTTGATATGAATTTGCAGTGTCTAATATAAGTAAATTTTAAAGTATGCACACACCCCAAATTGTAAGAAAGGCCATGTAATAAATTCTTACGGCCAGAGTATAGCGTCTTCTGGTTAATCAATGGAATTCCTATAAATCATATGTTGATGAGAACGTTTATAAGAATTAGAATAAAATTTAATCTTAACTCTATAACCTTTATCAAATATAATTTGATCTTATTGTGGTTCACATGGTTCTTTAAGATCTTATAGCTCTTGCAAGGGGATCACCATATATTAGAGATGTGAACGAAGTACATATTAATAGAAACCTTGAATTGTGCAAATGCCAGATAAACAAGGTTTATTATAATTTTGTTGTTGGTATAATATGAAAATGCATTTTGAAGTACGCTACCAAAGCAATCTCTTCCCTTCCAATTACCCTTCTGCTATGTGCCCTTTTGCACAGACACATACATACATATATAAGCACACATATACATACATACCTTGTGCAATGTAATTATCTGTTGTGGTTTCATCTGTAGTTTTAATAAATACACCATATTCTTCTAAAATAAAAAATGGAAATGATAAAATATTTTACAGAATGACAGTAAGCAACAATTCGAAGTTTAAATAAAAGCTTACTTAATTCTATGCACACTGCTTTTATGAATATATGAGATTCTGTGACCAAAACAGGCTACAAGAATTCATTTTTTAACCCTTTAATAAGAGCTGCTTCAAGCCCACCCTTATATCAATAGCCAGATAAAACAAAGGAGAAAAAACTTAGCTTTACTGAGTGATAAGTGTAAAGCTAGCTTCCATGTCTTAATGGATATTACAAAATTTTTGGCCACACTATTCTCAGAGTGATCTCAGAATTCTCTTTCTAGAAAGTGGATGTAGGGTAGTAAAATCACAACAGACTTTTAGTTCTTTTAATCTACTAAAATTTAAAAAATACATCTGTCTTAACAAAATCATTATTTATTTCATGCCCCTAATATAAACCTGAAGAAAACTATGCAATTAAAAAAAAAAAGTTAAACGGATTATGATTAGACTCATTAGAGAGGATTTACTTAAAGCACACAACTTATAATTATACTGCTTTTGATTATAACATCAAATAAAGATAAAAAGATGGAGTATTTATGATAACCAATTTGTAAGCTTGTAAATTAGTGTTCAATTAGTCACCTTGCTTGTTGAGATTTGAAGGTGCATGAACTGAAAACTGACTTTGAGGAGTACACTCTGACTCAAAGATTAATGTCTTTATTAGGGTCTGAATGTCATCTAAACCATGGTGAAGAGATTCAAATAGCATTCTTTTGAGGAATCCAGTATTGAAAAGAGAACTTGACCTGAAAAAAGAACATAGAATTTGGTTTGAGAAATGTTTTCTTTAAAAAAAGTAAGTCTTCATAATTTAACAAGTAAGATAATTTGCCCACACCTTTTATCATGTCAGTTCTCTAAGCTAGTGGGATTAGTCAAGGAAATTTTATTCACATTACGTCAACAAGAATTTATTGAGCCCTCATAAGGTGTATAAGTCCTGTGGTACATAGAGGTGTAAGATATACCAAAGATATATAAAATTCATTGTTTACCTTATGAAAGCTTATAAATCTAAACAGAATCTAGACAGGGACATAGTGTAAGGCAGAGGTTTCCACAATGCATATTCCAGTAATAGTAAACCTTAATTCCAGTGTATATATGGTGGACAGGGTGAGATACATGAGAATTACATATGCTGGTGGTGATGTAGTTAAAAAATGGCCCAGGGCTGAGTCTGATATGCTTCCCATTTAATTTGAGAGTTATAGGTATAATGGACAGAATATCAGTTCCAAGTCAGATAAACTTGAATTCCTGTCCTCGCTCCACCACTCACTAGCTATGAAATCTTGAATAACTACTGCTTTTGAGTCTCATATTCCTCATCATAATAGGGAAAATAAAACCTCTCACAGACTTGTTATGGGAATTAAATGAGATAGTACACCTACGATCCCTAGTACAAAGTATACCCTCGTACACCTACGATCCCTAGTACAAAGTATACCCTCGTACACCTACGATCCCTAGTACAAAGTATACCCTCAAGGAAGAGCGATCCCTAGTACAAAGTATACCCTCGTACACCTACGATCCCTAGTACAAAGTATACCCTCGTACACCTACGATCCCTAGTACAAAGTATACCCTCGTACACCTACGATCCCTAGTACAAAGTATACCCTCGTACACCTACGATCCCTAGTACAAAGTATACCCTCGTACACCTACGATCCCTAGTACAAAGTATACCCTCGTACACCTACGATCCCTAGTACAAAGTATACCCTCGTACACCTACGATCCCTAGTACAAAGTATACCCTCGTACACCTACGATCCCTAGTACAAAGTATACCCTCGTACACCTACGATCCCTAGTACAAAGTATACCCTCGTACACCTACGATCCCTAGTACAAAGTATACCCTCGTACACCTACGATCCCTAGTACAAAGTATACCCTCGTACACCTACGATCCCTAGTACAAAGTATACCCTCGTACACCTACGATCCCTAGTACAAAGTATACCCTCGTACACCTACGATCCCTAGTACAAAGTATACCCTCGTACACCTACGATCCCTAGTACAAAGTATACCCTCGTACACCTACGATCCCTAGTACAAAGTATACCCTCGTACACCTACGATCCCTAGTACAAAGTATACCCTCGTACACCTACGATCCCTAGTACAAAGTATACCCTCGTACACCTACGATCCCTAGTACAAAGTATACCCTCGTACACCTACGATCCCTAGTACAAAGTATACCCTCGTACACCTACGATCCCTAGTACAAAGTATACCCTCGTACACCTACGATCCCTAGTACAAAGTATACCCTCGTACACCTACGATCCCTAGTACAAAGTATACCCTCGTACACCTACGATCCCTAGTACAAAGTATACCCTCGTACACCTACGATCCCTAGTACAAAGTATACCCTCGTACACCTACGATCCCTAGTACAAAGTATACCCTCGTACACCTACGATCCCTAGTACAAAGTATACCCTCGTACACCTACGATCCCTAGTACAAAGTATACCCTCGTACACCTACGATCCCTAGTACAAAGTATACCCTCGTACACCTACGATCCCTAGTACAAAGTATACCCTCGTACACCTACGATCCCTAGTACAAAGTATACCCTCGTACACCTACGATCCCTAGTACAAAGTATACCCTCGTACACCTACGATCCCTAGTACAAAGTATACCCTCGTACACCTACGATCCCTAGTACAAAGTATACCCTCGTACACCTACGATCCCTAGTACAAAGTATACCCTCGTACACCTACGATCCCTAGTACAAAGTATACCCTCGTACACCTACGATCCCTAGTACAAAGTATACCCTCGTACACCTACGATCCCTAGTACAAAGTATACCCTCGTACACCTACGATCCCTAGTACAAAGTATACCCTCGTACACCTACGATCCCTAGTACAAAGTATACCCTCGTACACCTACGATCCCTAGTACAAAGTATACCCTCGTACACCTACGATCCCTAGTACAAAGTATACCCTCGTACACCTACGATCCCTAGTACAAAGTATACCCTCGTACACCTACGATCCCTAGTACAAAGTATACCCTCGTACACCTACGATCCCTAGTACAAAGTATACCCTCGTACACCTACGATCCCTAGTACAAAGTATACCCTCGTACACCTACGATCCCTAGTACAAAGTATACCCTCGTACACCTACGATCCCTAGTACAAAGTATACCCTCGTACACCTACGATCCCTAGTACAAAGTATACCCTCGTACACCTACGATCCCTAGTACAAAGTATACCCTCGTACACCTACGATCCCTAGTACAAAGTATACCCTCGTACACCTACGATCCCTAGTACAAAGTATACCCTCGTACACCTACGATCCCTAGTACAAAGTATACCCTCGTACACCTACGATCCCTAGTACAAAGTATACCCTCGTACACCTACGATCCCTAGTACAAAGTATACCCTCGTACACCTACGATCCCTAGTACAAAGTATACCCTCGTACACCTACGATCCCTAGTACAAAGTATACCCTCGTACACCTACGATCCCTAGTACAAAGTATACCCTCGTACACCTACGATCCCTAGTACAAAGTATACCCTCGTACACCTACGATCCCTAGTACAAAGTATACCCTCGTACACCTACGATCCCTAGTACAAAGTATACCCTCGTACACCTACGATCCCTAGTACAAAGTATACCCTCGTACACCTACGATCCCTAGTACAAAGTATACCCTCGTACACCTACGATCCCTAGTACAAAGTATACCCTCGTACACCTACGATCCCTAGTACAAAGTATACCCTCGTACACCTACGATCCCTAGTACAAAGTATACCCTCGTACACCTACGATCCCTAGTACAAAGTATACCCTCGTACACCTACGATCCCTAGTACAAAGTATACCCTCGTACACCTACGATCCCTAGTACAAAGTATACCCTCGTACACCTACGATCCCTAGTACAAAGTATACCCTCGTACACCTACGATCCCTAGTACAAAGTATACCCTCGTACACCTACGATCCCTAGTACAAAGTATACCCTCGTACACCTACGATCCCTAGTACAAAGTATACCCTCGTACACCTACGATCCCTAGTACAAAGTATACCCTCGTACACCTACGATCCCTAGTACAAAGTATACCCTCGTACACCTACGATCCCTAGTACAAAGTATACCCTCGTACACCTACGATCCCTAGTACAAAGTATACCCTCGTACACCTACGATCCCTAGTACAAAGTATACCCTCGTACACCTACGATCCCTAGTACAAAGTATACCCTCGTACACCTACGATCCCTAGTACAAAGTATACCCTCGTACACCTACGATCCCTAGTACAAAGTATACCCTCGTACACCTACGATCCCTAGTACAAAGTATACCCTCGTACACCTACGATCCCTAGTACAAAGTATACCCTCGTACACCTACGATCCCTAGTACAAAGTATACCCTCGTACACCTACGATCCCTAGTACAAAGTATACCCTCGTACACCTACGATCCCTAGTACAAAGTATACCCTCAAGGAAGAGACGCTATTATCATTAAGGTTAGCAAATTATGAAAGGATATGTGATTTTAAGTGTCAAATGAGTGATCAACATAAGATTTACTAAAAGACAATTTAAAGATTATTTTGGGTTTAAGCACTTAAGGAGAAACTTCAAAGAGGATGTATAATTTAAACTGGAGGTGGGGAAGGGGTAAGAGACTGGATGAGTGTAAAGACATGAACAATGGCTTTAAGTGAGAAAATCTTAAGTCACAGTTTAGACCTCAGTTTTGGAGGTCAGAAAAGCTGAGTTCTGGTTCTGCCTGTGCTACTAACTAAATTTTAGGGGGTCAGTTTTAGCCAGCACTTACATACACTGCCATAATTTTCTCATCTGTAAAATGAGGGAGGAGTTGGGCTAGGAGATCTTTCTGGATCCAGCAACCTGTTGTTCTTCATTTCCCTAGTTCCAAGATCAGTGAGTAGGATCAATGTGTGATATAAGTAAGAGAGTACTAGAAGATAAGGCTGGCCAGGTCATTCTTAATCTACAAGTATTTACATGAAATGAAGATAAAATAATGGGTATCAGCACAAATATGTTTACTATTAGGTTAATTTTTAGGCTTAGTAGATGGCCAAACCTTGGCCTGGTAAAGTAATGAGGTTGAAGTTTGCAGTGATTATTGTCACAATGCTGTCAGGAATCTCAAATTTCTACAAGAATCTCTAGTAACAAACGCTTATGGGAAGGATTCTGAGTAAAAGCAATTCAACTTTAAGGCATTAAAAACACAATAACTAGTTACTAAGGATGCAAAAGCACACATACATTAAATATCTGCAGCTGTGTCCTGTCTAAACAGCTTTACCTAACACAAAAGCAGACGTTTACTTTCACATGCCGCCCTTACTTAAAACCAATTCCTCAAAGACCTTTTATTAATATATTAGTTGACTGGTCTATAAAAAGTTATAGTGATCACTTTACAATCACACCCTAGTTCTATAGTTATTAACTGAAAAAAGCCTCATTCTTACTATGCAGAAACAAATTATTTGCAGATCAGCTAGGCTTCTCTTTGATCCTACTGCATCTTAGCCCTGTCACAAACTTGGAAGAATAATGGTATAGAAAAATGTGAAAACGAAACAACTCAGGTTCATAGGGGAAAAAGAATCATAATTATTTTCCTATACTTAAAAAAATTGTAAAGATGTTAAAAAAAAATAAAAATAAAAAATAAAGCTGAAAAAAAACTGAACCTTAATTTGCTTGTCTTTTACCACACATAATCAAAAGTCAACAGTCAAATCAATACATACATCAATTTTGAATATCTTATGCTTAGGCACATACCACAGAGGTCCAAGTTCTATTGCTGTCTTTCCAGGCATGCTTCCATGACAGTTACAGGGTAGCTGTCTATATGGGTTTTCTGTGAAAAGACAATAAAAAGAGAAGTCAAAGGGGAAATGACAATGTAGACAGTAGTAAGTATTATATTAACAATAATTTGCAGCTACAATATACTGAGGATCTACTATGTGCCAGGTATTGTGCTCAGTATTTTATATGCATTAAAAAAATTTAATCCTTACAACTCTCTGAAGTAGGTACTGTTAAGATCTCAGTTATATAGATCAGAGGATTAATGCTTAAGAAAGATGTAGAAATCCACATCAAACAACTTATTAGAGGCATAGCTTTTAGTCAGTATACTACCTGAAATAATTTAAGTAGGAGAAAGTCTTGTAAATTCCACAAGATACCCATATTTTAAAATCAATTGATTGGGGTATAATTTTTTTTTTTTTTTTTTTTTTTTTGGTGGGGTATAATTTACATGCAGTAAAATGTATACATTTTATGTGAAAAGGTTGATGAGCGTTAACAAATGTATATACCCTGGTAACTAACATCCCATCAAAATAAAGACATTTCTTATAAGTTAACTCTTCTGTAACTGGGAAGAAAATGAATTACTCTATTCCCTAGGCTCGATGCACATTCAGCCCCAAAAATCTAGGCTAGAAGAAACTAATTCAGTTTAAAGAGCAGTGAAGGGCCTGATGTAATCACAAGGTGACTGGGGAGGTACGAGAGCTATTATTCTTAGTTTCCAAAAAAGGGTGATATTCTACCATGGACTTTTCAGTTCACTTAAGACCCAGAATAGTCATTTTAAATCAGACTCTGAGTTCCCCCAGGCCATTCCTGGGTTGATCATTCACTTTCTTGGAATGGCCTGATCTGATCAGTGGGTCCTAGATATATCCAGAACCCAGGATTATGGTGGTAGGGACTCTTGCTATCTGATATCACTCTGTCATTCAATGCAATTAAATGGCAAAATGCACAGTTGTAAAATCTTATGTTTACTTAAAGGCTTCCTTCATTCGTTCCTAGGTCTACCTTTCAGCCTTAAAAGGTGTGGTTATCATTGACCTTAGCCCTGTTGAGAATGATGTTCCTCAGTTATTATATTAATATATTCAAGAAATTCTCCCTGAAACCATTAAATAACTAAACTACAAATACTACAGGCAGGGTTACTGAAATTAGGGTGATTTACAGTTACGGTTCTGTCAGTCACACCAACATACCGCCGACAGCACAGACATAAATTTGTATTAAGTCAGTTTGTTTCCTGATGCATTTTGCAAAATGCTCCCATCATATAAACCTATACCTTTTTTCAAGCCCCTCACCTAGGATTTCTCAGTGCCTGGTCATCATCAGCATCTTGAGGGATCAGGGCTATCATTTCAAGTTACCAGTAGCAAAAAATGAAAGGGTAAAAAAAGAAGAAAACTAGTATTTCTATGTCACTGGTAAAACAGGCTATGAAGGTAATTCCAGATAAGGAATTCAAACATATTTAGAGACATATTTAAATGCAGTGGACTGAACACATACTTCATCTCTGCTGTTTCTTAAAGCATTATTAAAATGAGAACAAAGGAATAAAATTCAAACCCCAAAGATAAATAAAATGGGAAAGGAGATAACAAAAGATGATGAGAGATGTCGATAAAATTTTAGAAGTGGGAAGCACATACACAAGGGGATTTAGCAGGTCAGAGAAAGCTAAAGCCTAAGCCTGAAATGGGTAGAAGGGCTACCAATAAACAGCAAGCCCACTGGCATGGGGGACCTGGAAAGGCTTGAGAATTGAAGGTATTGATGGTTTCTGAAGATGGGAATAGGGTGGTACCACAAAAAAAAAAAAAGGCCTCGTTTAAAATTTTAAGACTTGTGGATCTTCTCTAATACCAACAGTTAGGCTTCTGCATCTTCCCCATCCCAAAAGAGGAAGTTAATCTTGGGTGAGGCTGAACCACAGAAAATCTGGAAACAGGGACATTAGTCACAGTTAAGAGTGAGGAGACATATGGAAAGAAAGGGACTAAGTAAAAGTCTGTACAAATGTTAAAACCTTCCAGTCTCCTTCCTCAACATGGTTCCTAGAAAGCTGATAGAAGACTGCAAGATTCCTCTGTAGAAATACTTACCAATCCAAGAGAAGAGACAGACACACACACACACACACACACACACACACACACACACACACACTGACTGGCTGGCATTTGGGGGTTCTTGTAGTGAAAAGGCAGACTGCCTTCTCATTAAAGTCTATCCGTTTATAAGCCCTGCTACAAGTACTTCCACATAACTTTCAGCATGGAAAACTAAAGACCACTAGACATTTGAGATATACTATGACAGAGAACAAAATTACAAAAGAGAGAAATAGGAAAGAGAAGAACTAAAACAAAATAATGGCAACAATATAGAAATAAGCAAAACAAAAACCCTATCCTCTAAAATATAAAACATACCCAACTATAATCAATAGTCTTAGAGAGGTAAGATTAGATTTTATATCTCTGAAACAAGAATAGGATACTACTAAAAAGGGAGCAATGAAAAAATATGAAATAACTCTTGGAAATGAACCAAGTATGACAGAAATTTAAGCAGGAAAGTTGGAAAATAAAACTCAAGGAAATCTATAAAGTAGAACTAAATGCCAAATAAATTAATAGTAGAGATATTAAAAATTAGAGAATTAATCTAGAAGATCCATCATATAACTAAAATGAGTTCCAGGAAGAGAGAGAGAAGAGATATTTTGAGAGAAGAAAATTATCAAAGAAATAATAGAAAAAAATTTACCAGAACTGAAGAACTCAAGTTTAAGGGCTCACAGATTGTCCAGCACATTGAATTAAAAAAGATGAATTCACACACAAAATGAAGTTATTTTAGAATACTGGGTTAAGAAGATATATTTTAGGAGCACTCAGAGAAAAAACCACAAAGGACTATATATATAAGAACAATAGCAGACTTGTCAATATTGGAGGCTAGGAGACAATGGAATAATATCTTAAACATTCTGAGGAAAAATGATTTCCCACCTAGGCTTCTATACTTGGTCATGCAATCCTTCTCAGGAAGCTATGGGAAAAAGTGTAGTTTCAAAAGGTGAAAGTAAAGAAGGAAAAGTGGAAAATACATAAGATTTAAGATACAGGAAATTAATTCATCAGAAGGAGAAAGCCAAAGAAAATTTCCAGTATGATGGTCTAAAAGGAAGCCCTAGGGCAACAGCTCTCAGCAGACCTAGAAACCCAGACTAGAGCAGGAGGACTGTCTCCAGGGGAATGAAATGAAACCCAAAGATTACTTGATGTTCTTAACTAAAATCACATGAACACTGAAATTGGATTATGGATTAGGAAAAGTATATACACAAAATGTGACAAATACATAGTAATTATTAATTCCAGAGTAAGCAAAGAGTTGTATAAAAAAAGAAATGTTATTACAGCATATTAACTGGTTCATCTGTGTTGTAGCGGCCTTCTAAGATAGATAGGCAGCAATGATTCCTGTCTCTGGCATTCATACCCTTCTATAATCCCTTCCTCTTGAATGTGAGATCACTGGATCTAGAGACTCATTTCTAGTGACTAGAATATGGCAGTATTCTCTCTTTTTCTCTTTCCTTCTCTTCCTTTCTGTCTCTGGTTCTTGCTTACTCCTTCCGACGAAGTGAGCTGCTATGCTGTGAGTATGAAGAGGACTGCATGACAAGCAGTAACCATGTGAATGAGCTTGTAAGCAGATCCTTCCCCAGTCAGGCCTTGATGATTGCAGCCCTGGCCAACACCTTGACTGTGGCCTTGTGAGAGACCCTCAGCTACTGGATCCAACTGAACCATACCCAGATTCTTGACTCAGAGAAACTATGAGACAATAAAAGTTGTTTCAAGCCACTAAGTTTTGGAGTAATTTGTTACACAGTAATAGATAACTAGTACGACTTGTGAACAATATTTTTATATTTATAAAAATATAGGGCTTCCTTGGTGGCGCAGTGGTTGAGAGTCCGCCTGCCGATGCAGGGGACGTGGGTTCATGCCCTGGTCCAGGAGGATCCCGCATGCTGCGGAGCGGCTGGGCCCGTGAGCCATGGCCGCTGGGCCTGCACATCCGGAGCCTGTGCTCTGCAGTGGGAGAGGCCGCGACAGTGAGAGGCCCATGTACAGCAAAAAAAAAAAAAAAAAAATATATATATATATATATATATATATATATAAAACACTGAATATTGATTAAGCCAACACTGGAGAGGAGAAGTACATGCATGTGACTGGGCTGGCTTGAGATGCTGAATACTCTTCTTCCATGAAAGGAAGTTACAGGCAGTATAAGCATGCTACTTAGAAATAGGGAAGACACTAAACATTAAAGACTTTAAATATTAGAAGAAACAGCTATGAGGTTTTAGCTGTTGACTTTAGGGAGTGGGGAAGATATCATTATTTTATTAATAAGACTTATGGAACTATATGACTTTTTAAATTATGTATTACAAATTGATAAACATAAAAAATTCTAAGTGACCTGACTTTTTTGAAAGATGTAATCATTTACACTCCGCAAGTCCTGTATGATTACAAACGAAATGCAGACAACAAATCATATTGCTTTATAGCAATTTATTAAGTAAAAAATCCTTTAAAATGTTTAATTAGGGGAAAGGGAAGGGATGGATTGGGAGTATGGCGTAAGTAGTTGCAAACTATTACGTTTAGAATGGATAAACAACAAGGTCCTACTGTATAGCACAGGGAACTATATCCAATCTCCTGGGATAAACCATAATGGAAAAGAATATAAAAAAGAATGTATATATGTGTATAACTGAGTCACTTTGCTGTACAGCAAAAATAAACATAACACTGTAAATCAACTACATGTCAATTAAAAAAATATTAAAAAAAAAAGAAAAAACCCCACTGTAGTAACAGTCCAAAATTATACAGCAACATGAAGCACTTCTGATGGAGAGGGAAAGATGTTAGGTTTTTATGGATTCAGGATCAAACCTGAACAGAGTGTATTTGATTTTAGTTACTTGTTGATACTGTAAAACACACATGGTGAGATATGAAAGGATAATAAACTCCATGTAAGAAAGAACTGATTCATAATTTTAAGGGCAGGAACACAGTCACACTGGGGTATGAGGTAAAAAACACTGAGATTCTTTTTTATTGAGGGAAACACATTACTGATACCCTTTTAAACACTGAAGAGGTCTGTTATTTCTTAAATAAAGGAAAACTGAATTAGGAAAAAATAGAAAAGAAACCATAGGGCACTAAACCAATTATCCAGGAGGACCAAAACTTTCCAGAGTTTCATCAGAGATATTTATGAAGTCTATATCTTAAAAAGCCAGAGTGGATTCTGTAACTCTGATTTTGTTGCATTGAAACCAAGATTAGGATGGTGGACTGAGCATTTAAACCTTAAACCTGTCTTCTCTTCTTATTCCAAATCTCTAGAAATGATAGAAAATATATTTTTATGAAAAATTCCTAAATAGTGCTGGAAAATAAGATGAGTCATCACACATCCCAAATCATTCAGTGCTTTCTGAAAGCCTACAAGCTGTGAGATCATACTACTGGAAGAAAACCACACTGGGGAGAATAGCTATTAAAGGCAGAAATAGCCTAGGGGCTATATGAACCTAAAAAGCAAGGATGAATGACACTAGAGTAGCTCTAGGACAACTGTTAAAGGGATTGGTTAGAAAACTGTACTTGAAGCAGCTTATGATTATATAACTCCTCTAACCCATGATTAGTAATTACAGAAGATATTTGTCTTCAGTTTGAAGTGATAAAGGTTTAGGTTGGAGAAGCAAGATAGTGCCCAAATTTGATAAAAAACAATTATCTAGGGACCTAAGAAGCTCTGAATTCCAAGTAGGATAAACACATAGAGACTCACTCAGACACATCATAATCAAACTGCTGAAAACTACACAGAGAATCTTGAAAGCAGTAAGAGAAAAATAACTTATCAAGTATGAGGGAACAACAATACAATTAATGGGGACTTCCCTGGTGGCGCAGTGGTTAAGAATCGGCCTGCCAAAGCAGGGGACATGGGTTTGAGCCCTGGTCTGGGAAGATCCCACATGCCGCAGAACAACTAAGCCTGTGCACCACAACTACTGAGCCTGTGCTCTAGAGCGCACGAGTCACAACTACTGAAGTCCGCGTGTCTAGGGCCCATGCTCCGCAACAAGAGAAGCCACCGCAATGAGAAGCCCGCGCACCACAATGAAGAGTAGCCCCCACTCACTGCCACTAGAGAAAGCCCGTGCACAGCAACGAAGACCCAATGCAGCCATAAATAAATAAATAAATAAATACAAAAAAATACAATTAATGGCTGACTCTTAATCAGAAATAATAGAGGCCAGAAGGCACTGGAATGACATACTTGAAGTGCTGAGAGGGGAAAAAAAAAACTATCAACCAATAATTCTACATCCAGCAAAACTATCCTTCAAAAAAGGTGAAATAAAGACATTCCCAGGTAAACAAAAACTAGGAGAATTTGTTGTAGCAGACTCACCCTGTAAGAAATACTAAAGGGGGTTCTTCAGGTTGAAAGGAAATTTTACAGAGTAATTTGAATCCAAAGGAAGGAATAAAGAGCACTGGAAAGGTAATTATGTGGGTAACTATGAAAGATATGTATGTGTATCTCTTTTCTTAATTTTCTTATAAACTCATAAGATTTAAAAAATAATACTATATTATTGGATTGGGTCTGTAGATGTAATTAACATACGACAAAAATAGCACAGGAGGTGAGAGAAAAATAGAATTATATTAGAGCAAAGTTGCCACATTTTGCCAGTCTTAAGTCAGTATTAACCTGAGGTAGATCAAGATAAGTTAAAGGTATATATTATAATCCCTGGAGAAACCATTAAGAAGATAACTGGAAAAAACATATCTAAGAAACCAACAGAGGAATTAATTAAAATGACACAGTAAAAAAATATTTAACACTACGAAGGCAGCAAAGGAGGAACACAGAAGACGAGATACATATAAAACAAAGAGTAAAAGTGCTGAAAAGCCAAACATTTTAATAACTACATTCAATATGAATGGTCTAAACACTCTCATCAAAAGGCAGAAACAATCAGATTAGATAAAAAAGCAAGATCTAATAAGACACTTACAGATTGAAACTAAAAGGATAAAATAATACATTATGCAAATAGTAACTATGAGAGTGGTATTTATATTAATATCAGACTATAAGGTTTCAGATAAGAAATATCGGGGATAAAGACAGACATCTCATAATGACAAAAGAGCCAAAGATGATACAACAATTAAATATATATACGAATTTTTTAGATAAAATGATAGTTAAAGAAGACAGGTTGAAGAGAGCACACACATAATAGTACAAGGTAAGACAAATATTAGAATTAAAAAATATTTAAGAAAGCTTTCTTGAAAGGATATTTGAAGCTACATGATGAAAGGGGATGCCATGATTAGGAAAACTGATCCTAAAAATAGGTTACAACATAGTATTTCAAAAATAAATATTCCTTTGGTCAGCCAGGCAAAATAATTATGTCATATAAAAGAAGGAAAAGTTACAATAATATTCAGTAATAGAAGACAATAAAAGAATTTCGACAAGGCACTCAAACTCTTTAAACTTTTTAAGTATAAAGCTATAAACAGGGAGCTTTAAACATGCAAGAAATCAAGGAGTATTTTCCCCATGAACCCTCTTGACTAAACTCAGCAAGTTAAATTTAGCCAACCAACACATAATTCAAGAAATTATGGCAAGAACACTGATGATGAGCACTGAATATATTTAATGTGTGGATTATACTGGCAAAATAGAATATAAATGTTACATATAACATAAAAGTGGTATAATGGACAAAAATTAGGAAGGGAAAATGGAAAATGGCAGGCTATCACCTCATTTATGTCACCAAAAAGCCAAAGTATATTACTTAAAACTGATAAATCCAAATTACAGAAACATACACATATTTGTTACTACAAAAGTAAACATTAAGAAAATAACAGACTAGATAAATCAGTATCTAATACAGTTAAGAGAAAAGGGCAGAAAGGACAAATACTAAAACTTTAAAAAATAAGGAGAATATAACCATAGAAACCAAAGAAATTAGCAAGAATCATTAGACATCACTTGGCTCAACTCTATGCAAATAAATTAGAAAAGGTGAGTGAATACTATTAACCCTTTAGTGAACAAATAATTCTGATGCTAGCTAAACTGTTCCCAAGCATTGAAAAAAATGTAGAAGTTCCAAATTCTTTTTGAAGGGAATTTAAACTAATTCTAAAGCCCAACCAAAATTATTCTAAAAAGGAAAACTATATATTATCTTATGATATTGAAACAGAATTCCGTTAAAAAATCAGTAAACAGAATCCATAATAAAAGAATACTTCCTGACAGTAGTTTATTCTAGAAGGTCAGAATGATTTGATATTGGGAAATTTTATTAAAATTAATCAAAGTAATAGATCTAAGGAGAAATACCATATAATCACCTCCACAGATGCTGAAAAAACGTGACAAAATTCAACATCGTGATAAAACAGTAAAATTGTAAATGAACATGATATGAAATGAAAATTGTAAGTGAACATTTCTCAACATGATAAATGATAGTATCTCAGATTCCAGTATGAATCAGAAAGCACCAGAGGGAACTAAAACAAGGAACATGACAGGATGCCCTCCATTCCTACTATCAATTAACACTGTAGCAAAAGTATTAACTCTTGGACAAAAGAAAAGCATACTGGGTTCTTAGGAAGCTTCAAAACCGTAGCAATATCTCTGTCCTCCTTAATGTGATCAAGATAAACCACCAACTGGTTTGTTTATTTTTTGTTAAGCCAAAAAAAAAGGATCCAATGTCAGAACACTGAAAATAGAGCTATGAGAAGGGATTGTCTTAAGAGATATTAAACAACACTAAAAGTCTTCTGTAATCAAAACAGTGGGATAGAGGTGTATGAACATCCAACCACTGGAAAAGAATAGAAAATCCAGAAACAAACTCAAATACATGTGGGATTTTAGTATAAGATAAATATGGTAGTCTCAAATCAGTGAAGAGGTGAACTATTCAATGAAACATAACCTTCCTTGAATAATATAGGATAGGAAAGCTCTTTTCAACTACAGACAAAATCGAGTACATTAAAAGTTTGATTAACTTCACAACAGCAACAATGAAAAACTTCTGCATGAAAAGGTAAAAAAAAAAAAGATGCTAACACAAGTGACAAAATGAGAAAAAATATCTGCAACTATCGTATCATATCACAAGGGTTAAACTCTGGTATATTAAGGAGTTCTTAAAAATCCATATTTAAAAAATGCCAAGAACCTAACAAAACAATGGGCAACTCTATGTCCCAGAAAAGCAAAATAGAAACAGCTTGATGAGGGCACAAGCCACATCTTTTTCCTTGATTCCCCAGGCCTGGCATATAGTAGAGGCTCAATAAGTGTTTACTGAATGAATTTTATAACTGATGGCTTTTATATTCAGTCAGAAACATGAAAATTTTTATAGAATTAATGATTTGAAACATCCTAGACAAAGAGGTAATCTGACTTAATGTTCCTAAAATTAGTGACAGTGGAAACTAAGTTATTTCTAGATGTTTCAACAGAGGGCAGGGCTAGAGAGCATAAATTATGATGAGTAAATGATTTTAATGAACTCACACGAATGTCTTGTCTGTTGATGAAAGGAAATCCAGTATAGGAAATAAAGTTAGCACTGTAATCTTTAAAATCAAAGGACAACAATATGTATAATTAGGGATGTGATAAAGGCTTATTCATTGGAGGCTTATACATAAATTAAACAGAATATACAGTCAAAAGAACTTGAATTTACCTTCTACCATATTACCATCCTTCTGAAAAATTCTCTCTTCACACCACTGACAATGGATTAGGTACTGAATCTTCTTGGCTGTTTCATCTGCGGAAGTAGGCCCCCTCAAAACTCTCACAACAACCAATACAAAATGTTCCAGAGCCACTGCAAACAGTACTTCTATGCCTTTGTTACATCGGGCTGCAGCTCTGGAAAAATTTTTTAAAGTTATTTTGGGAGCTTATCATTTTCCTTTGTTTGGCATTATACTGACAATACTAACTTGGACAGTAAACTATGGATGGGTTATGGGAAAATAAGGAAAATTCAATTCTTAGTAGCAGTGATTTTAAAAGATCATTACTATAACTTCTACACAAATTGAAACAGGATATATAGGATGCTTGGCAGGATTTTAGTAACTACACATTTTCCCTTATGAAATCTTCTCATCATTCTCTGGTTTTCAGTGTCACTTTGTTTCTTGTCATCACAACCATCTATCTTTCTTTTTATCTACTTTTTTCTATAAAAGCTTCCTCTAAACAATATATGTTTACTGAGTACTAACTACATGCAGGAAGTGAACAGTCAGTGAAAAATAAATAAGCAAAGTCCTTGCCATTATTACTTTTATATACTTTTGGATTAAATTCTACTTGATACACCATTTATGTACTTAGTTTTCCCTCTACAGTTCTAAACTAACTTAAACTTTGTATGTATTGATTTGAGTCAAGTTTATAAGCCATTTTTTTAAACTACATAAATAAAAGATGAAATGGACATTAAAAAATGCTTGTTTCTAAATCTAAAAACAGTCGTTACTTTCCCTTTTCATGGTGCTGTCCCCTACACTGTTGAAATAAACTGATTTGAAATTAACTTTCAATATTTTCTTTCTTACTACTTTAATTATTTTAATAACATTTTAAATTGAAGAGTAAACTATTTTAGGCACAAGCTTTTAAATCAAATTCTAACAGATAACATAAGATTACCAAACAAATCAAGATTACATATATGGAATATGGAATTTGTATTTCGTGCATATTTTGAAGAATGAAACACTTCTTGTAATATTATTTCTTTTTATCATATACCCAGACAAGGTACACTGTTGGCTATTTGGTACCTTGCCACTGCAGCTACAACAATTCTGGCTGCTAGCTCCTTGTAATATTCAGTTCGGACAATGTTACAGCCGTAGTGACGCCGGGCAACATGTTGTGCCTTGGCATATAAAGAACTGATATCTGTAGAAGTCACTGACACTATGCCAAGGTTTCTTATATTTCTGAATGCAGAATCAAGATAGTTCACAGATGTTCCAAAAGGATCTAGGTGTCTAAAATCAGAAAGAATATAGACATATTTAAAATCATACTAGTATCCAAAATAATACCATTGTCATTATTTCTAATGACTACATTCCATGGATTCTAAAGGACTTCATAAATCTATTTTAAATACATAATTATGTTTTTAAAGTAAGCAATAAAATGATCATATGATATGTTAGACATGTAAAAATAAATCAGGCTTAGAGGAAATTGTCATGCCCAGGCATTTTATTTCAAATGCTAGAAAATGTTCTTACTGCATTCCTTAGGCCAATGCCAAAAAAGTGTATTAATTTAAATAAACAGTGGCAAACTATGTTAATTTTTAACGGCCCCCTCCCTACCCCGCCTCCCGCCAAATCCAAGTCAATTTAGAAAGTGACACAATTTTTTTCACTTACATGAAATCAAAAGATCTCAAATGCATCAGTACATTGGCATCCATTTTGGTCACCTTAATATTACCAAAGTTTTCCTCTCCTTCTTCAGGAATATCATCACCCTCTTCCTTTTCCTTACTGTCCACCACCACTTTCAATTTGTTTAAATGGCAGTTCTCCTGAATCAACGTCACAGAGTTTTCATTCAAATCATTAATTGTAACCTGGACTGCATTTCCAAGGTGTTTTGCCCATTGTAATCCCATTATCCCTTGGGAGAAATTGGAGGAAAAATGAGTTTTTAAATTGTAATAAAGAATAAAAGTAGTATAATAATAATAAAGAATATAATTTTATAAATAACAAAAACAATTCTTTCAAAATCTTAGTACTTTCATAAGTAATTCTTATTTCTACTTTCTCACTAAAATGCCTCTGAAGAAAATTTACCACAAGAAAATGTGTCCAACAGATTTCCATTAATAGTTTGTAAAAAACTTTTCTATAATCCATGTTCAAATAAAATATACATGTATGTTCTTTATTTGGGCTTTGGTAGGATTTTTTTTTCTTTCTTTCTACAATGGAATACTTTTTTGAAACAAAATCTTAACAGAGAAACCCAATATACAATATAAGTAAGAGTGCAGTTACTCTACTTGAAGGGAAGATGGGTAGTTGGAACTCCTCCTGCTGAAGTTTACCCTAATGCACCAAAATATGAAAACAACTTTCCTGGATCAGTGCTTTTCCAATACTGCACAACAGCATCATTGTGAATGAAAAAGAACAACTTTGTATGTGTAAGCAAATGACCAAGAGGAATTGAGACCAAGAGGGCCCTTCTCACAGGCTTTCTATTCCTATTGGACTTGAGTCATAAGAGACATTCACTACACAGTGGGAGATGGTGACACAAGCCTAGCCAATATGGAGTAGAAAAACCCCTATTTACGGGAAGTATTAACCATCTTCTCCCTACATGTGCTTCATAAATGTAAAAAGTTAGCATTTACTATGTGTCATGGTCTTTACATATATTTTCCTATTCTTATAACAAGCTTGTGAAGTAAGTTCTAATATTCACATTTTATATTTATTTATTTATTTGGTTGCATTGGGTCTTAGTTGTGGCAGGTGGGCTCCTTAGTTGTGGCTCACCAGCTTCTTAGTTGTGGCACTTAGGCTCCTTAGCTGCAGCAGGTAGGCTCCTTAGTTGCGGCTCACTGGCTCCTTAGTTGTGGCATGCGAACTCTTAGTTGCATCATGTATGTGGGATCTAGTTCCTGGACAAGGGATCAAACCTGGGCCCACTGCATTGGGAGCGTGGAGTCTTAGCCACTGCGCCACCAGGGAAGTCCCTATCCACGTTTTAAGAGATGGGGAAACATGCAAAATGACTGCTATGAGCTTGATTTAAGTTTACCAAGGCACATTAAAAAGAAAAGGGTGAGAAGATCTTACTTAAATGATAGTTTTAGTGATTTCAGGTAAAAAAAAGAGTAGTTCATTGCATCATTATCTACAATAGCCAAGACATGGACACAATCTAAGTGTCCACAGATGGATGAATGAATAAAGAATATGTGATGTGTATATATATATATATATATATATATACACCCAGTGGAATACCATTCATCCATAAAACAGAAGGCAATCCTGCCATTTCAGACAACATGGATGGACCCTGAAGGCAGTATGCTAAGTGAAATAAATCAGAGAGAGAAAGACAAATACTGTATGATCTAACTTATCAGTGGAATCTAAAAAAACCAAACTCACAGAAATGGAGATCGGATTTGTGGCTGCCAGAGATGGAGACTGGAAGGGTGGGAGAACTGGGTGGATATGGTCAAAGGGTACAGACTTGCAGTTATAAGATAAATATGTTCTGGGGATATAATGTATAGCAGGGTGATTATAGTTAATGATACTGTACTGTTTATTGGAAAGTGACTAAGAAAGCAGAACGTAAAAGGTCTCATAAAAATGGGAAAAAAATCTGTAACTGTGAGGTGATGGATGTTAATTTTTTTTGGTGATCATTTTACAATATATACGTATAGCTAATCATTATGTTGTATATCTAAAACTTATACAATGTTATGTTGATTATATCTCAATAAAACTGGAGGAAAAAAAGGAAAAAAAATGACTCCACTATCAAGAAACGTATATAGTACCCAGTCTAGGATAGACATTTAATACATTTTATTGAATGTAAAAAGAGAGAGAGAGAGAGAGAGAGAGAGAAGTTGTGTCAGGGAAAATGCTGGGAAATAAATCTGGAAAAGTAGGTTGGGTCAGATTATAGAGGATATTAAATTGCAATCTGAGAGGGCGGAGAGAAGATGGCGGAAGAGTTAGACGCGGAGATCACCTTCCTCCCCACAAATACATCAGAAATACATCTACACGTGGAACTGCTCCTATAGAACACCCACTGAACGCTGGCAGAAGACCTCAGACCTCCCAAAAGGCAAGAAACACCCCACGTA
The DNA here is from genome assembly GCF_002837175.3 of Physeter macrocephalus. Classification (NCBI taxonomy): domain Eukaryota; kingdom Metazoa; phylum Chordata; class Mammalia; order Artiodactyla; family Physeteridae; genus Physeter; species Physeter macrocephalus. Next base: position 28,543,172 of record NC_041217.1, read on the forward strand.
CCTGGGTAGGGCAAAACAAAAAAGAATAAACAGAGACAAAGGAATAGGGACGGGACCTGAACCAGTGGGAAGGAGCTGTGAAGGAGGAAAGGTTTCCACACACTAGAAGCCCCTTCGCGGGTGGAGACTGCGGGTGGCGGACGGGGGGAGCTGCGAAGCCGCGGAGGAGAGCGCAGTTAACAGGGATGTGGAGGGCAAAGCGGTGAGACTCCCGCAGAGGACCGGTGCCGACCAGCACTCACCAGCCTGAGAGGCTTGTCTGCTCACGCGCCGGGACGGGCGGGGGCTGGGAGCTGAGGCTCGGGCTTTAGTCGGAAGCCGGGAGAGGACTGGGGTTGACGGCGTGAACACAGACTGAAGGGGTTAGTGCACCACGGCTAGCCGGGAGGGAGTCCGGGAGAAGTCTGGAACTGCCGAAGAGGCAAGAGACCTTTTCTTCCCTCTTTGCTTCCTGGGGTGCGAGGAGAGGGGATTAAGCGCGCCGCTTAAAGGAGCTCCAGAGACGGGCGCGGAGCTGCCGAAGAGACAAGAGACTTTTTCTTGCCTCTGTTTCCTGGTGCGAGAGGAGAGGGGATTAAGCGCGCAACGTAAAGGAGCTCCAGAAACGGGCGTGAGCTGTGGCTGTCGACGTGGACACCAGAGACGGGCGTGGGATGCTAGGGCTGCTGCTGCCGCCTCCAAGAAGCCTGTGTGCGAGCACAGGTCACTCTCCACACCTCCCCTCCCGGGAGCCTGTGCAGCCCGCCACTGCCAGGGTCCCGTGATCCAGGGACAGCGTCCCCGGGAGAACGCGCAGCGTGCCTCGGGCTGGTGCAACGTCACGCTGGCCTCTGCCGCCACGGGCTCGCCCCGCTTCCGTGCCCCTCCCTCCCCCCGGCCTGAGTGAGCCAGAGCCCCCGAATCAGCTGCTCCTTTAACCCTGTCCTGGCTGAGCGAAGAGCAGGTGCCCTCGGACGACCTACGCGCAGAGGAGGGGCCAAATCCAAAGCTGAACACCAGGAGCTGTGCGAACAAAGAGGAGAGGGGGAGGTCTCTCCCAGCAGCCTCAGAAGCAGTGGATTAAAGCTCCACAATCAGCTTGAAGTGCCCTGCATCTGTGGAATACCTGAATAGATAGCGGATCATCCCAAGTTGAGGAGGTGGACTTTGGGAGCAAGATATATTATTATTTTCCCCTTTTTCTCTTTTTGTGAGTGTGTATGTGTGTGCTTCTGTGTGAGATTTTGTCTGTATAGCTTTGCTTTCACCGTTTGTCCAAGGGTTCTGACTGAACCGTTTTTTTAAAATAAAATTTTTCTTCTTAATAATTATTTTTTATTTTAATAACTTTATTTTATCCTACTTTATTTTTCTTCTTCCTTCCTTCCTTTCTTCCTGTCTTCCTTCCTCCCTTCCTCCCTCCCTCCCTTTCTTCCTCCCTCCCCTCTTTCCTTCCTTTCTTGCTTCCTCCCTTCCTTCATTTCTTCCATTTCTTCCTTCCTTCCTTCCTTTCTTCCTTGCTTCCTTCCTTCCTTCCTTCCTTTCTTTTCTATTTTTTCTCCCTTTTATTCTGAGCCGTGTGGATTAAAGGCTCTTGGTGCCCCAGCCAGGCATCAGGGCTGTGTCTCTGAGATGGGAGAACCAACTTCAGGATACTGGTCCACAAGAGACCTCCCAGCTCCACGTAATATCAAACGGCGAAAATCTCCCCGAGATCTCCATCTCAACACCAAGACCCAGCTTCACTCAACGACCAGCAACCTACAGTGCTGGACACCCTATGCCCAACAAATAGCAAGACAGGACTACAGCCCCATCCATTAGCAGAGAGGCTGCCTAAAATCATAATAAGCTACCGACATCCCAAAACACACCACCAGATGTGGACCTGCCCACCAGAAAGACAAGATCCAGCCTCATCCACCAGAACACAGGCACTAGTCCCCCCAAACAGGAAACCAACTCAACCCACTGAACCAACCGTAGCCAATGAGGACAGACACCAAAAACAACGGGAACTACGAACCTGCAGCCTGCAAAAAGGAGACCCCAAACACAGTAAGCAAAATGAAAAGACAGAAAAACACACAGCAGATGAAGGAGCAAGGTAAAAACCCACCAGACCTAACACATGAAGAGGAAATAGGCAGTGTACCTGAAAAAGAATTCAGAATAATGATCGTAAAGATGATCCAAAATGTTAGAAATAGAATAGACAAAATGCAAGAAACATTTAACAAGGACCTAGAAGAAATAAAGAGGAAGCAAGCAACGATGAGCAACACAATAAATGAAATTAAAAATACTCTAGATGGGATCAATAGCAGAATAACAGAGGCAGAAGAATGGATAAATGACCTGGAAGATAAAATAGTGGAAATAACTACTGCAGAGCAGAATAAAGAAAAAAGAATGAAAAGAACTGAGGACAGT
>NC_041217.1:28547810-28588400 GCF_002837175.3 Physeter macrocephalus
TACAATGGAATATTACTCAGCCATAAAAAGAAATGAAACGGAGTTATTTGTATTGAGGTGGATGGACCTAGAGTCTGTCATACAGAGTGAAGTAAGTCAGAAGGAGAAAAACAAATACTGTATGCTAACACATATATATGGAATCTAAGAAAAAAAATGTCATGAAGAGACTAGGGGTAGGATGGGAACAAAACACAGACCTACTAGAGCATGGACTTGAGGATATGGGGAGGGGGAAGGGTAAGCTGTGATGAAGTGAGAGAGTGGCATGAACATATATACACTACCAAATGTAAAATAGATAGCTAGTGGGAAGCAGCCGCATAGCATAGGGAGATCAGCTCGGTGCTTTGTGACCACCTAGAGGGGTGGGATAGGGAGGGTGGGAGGGAGGTGGACGCAAGAGGGAAGAGATATGGGAACATATGTATATGTATAACTGATTCACTTTGTTGTAAAGCAGAAACTAACACACCATTGTAAAACAGTTATACTCCAATAAAGATGTTAAAAAAATTTCAATCTGAGAAGCTGAACTCTATTTAGGCAATAAAGATGCATGATTTTTTTGACTGAGAAGTAACATTATCAATTCAGTCTTTCAGAGGAAGGGCTATTTGCAATAGCATACAAGACAGACTGGGTGGGAGAGATATCATTGCTAAAAATCATTACATTGGTGGATATGGAATGGAAAAGGAGTATGAGTCATAATACAAAAGAAAAATTAGAACAGATCTGGTGGTTGAGTGTATGTGGGGACAGTGGCAGGAAAAGGAGTAAAAATTGATTCAAATTTAAAATCCGACTGGTGGGACTTCCCTGGTGGTCCAGTGGTAGAGAATCTGCCTTCCAATGCAGGGGACGTGGGTTCAATCCCTGGTCGGGGAACTAAGATCTCACATGCCGCAGGGCAACTAAGCCCACGCACCACAACTACTGAGCTCACCCACCCAAACTAGAGAGCCTGTGTGCCACAAACTACAGAGCCTATGTGCTCTGGAGCCCACGCCACAACTAGAGAAGAGAAAACCCGCATATCACAACTATAGAGAAGCCTGCGTGCCACTACGAAGAGCCGCGCGCCACAATGAGTGCCACAACAAAAGATCCCACAGGCCAAAATGAATATGCTGCATGCTGCAACAAAGACCCAACCCAGCCAAATAAACAAACAAATATTAAAAACAAAAAATCCAACTGGTTCAGAGGATGTGATCAGCTTAAAATCACTACTTCATCACTTTTACCATATTTACAGAGACTACTAATGATGATGATGATGGCAGTAGAAGTAGTAATAATACAATAATGATGACACTGAATACTTTTATAGCATTTGCTATATACCAGACACTGTTCCAATTTCTTTACATATATTAATTTACCTAATCTTCACATTATTTTATGGTGGGTACCCTTCCTTTAGATAGATGAGGAAACTGAAGCATAAATTTCCTGTGGTTAGACAGCTGCCATGTTATAAAGCTGGGATTTGAATGCAGCCAGTTTGATTCCACAGTCCATGTTTTTAACCACTAGTTCTCCCTGAGGAGAGGAACTTAAGGAGAGCTAAGTCATGCTTTCATCCTATTGGTACAAACTTCCCAAGAATACACTCCTATAACCTTTAAGAAGTAAGACATGGATTAGGTACAAGTGGCTTCTTAGAAATTTTCTACTTTTTCCATTATCTTTTCTCTACTGTTAAGTCCTTTTGGGAAAAATGTTCTCAATCTTTAAAATTTCACCTTACCCCACTGCCTAATGACTAAGCAATATTTACTGCATCACAAAAAAGAGACAACCAAACACCAACTGATAACGGATCACAGTAAATGTGTATTCTTGCAAAAAAAAAAAAAAATCCTATCTGAATCTGATCAAACCTGAAGGTCCAACTACCAATTTACAGAAATATGAGAGATAGAGGAACCATGTGATGGTTCATCTTATATGAACTATGGTGATGCAATCAGCAAAAATCTAGACTGTGGGAAACTCTACAGGGCAAATGACCTGTTATATCAACAAATAATTATCACACATACACACAAAATGATGGAAGGTAATATAGATTAAAAAGAGACTTAAGAGACATACTAAAAACTGAAATATAGTCTTTGTTTGGATTCTGATTTGAATTGTAAAAAATTATGAAATAATTAGGCATATCTAAACATTTGATGATATTAAAGAATTATTCTTAATTTTTTGTGTGATATAGTATATGGGTTTTAATTTTTAAAAGTCCTTGTTTATTACATATCCCATTGAAATATTTACAGATGAAATGATCTGTGATTTGTTTCAAAATAATGGGGATATAGAATGGGGGAATGAGGTATAAGGGAAAGTGCACAGGGATACATATACAAGACTGAGTATGAATTGGTAATTTCTGAAGTGAGTGATGGATATAAAGGAATTCATTTATTATATGCTCTACATTTGTATATATTTGAAAATTTTCCACAATAAAAAAATTTACCTTGGTTCTTTTTTTATATCAAAATATTTTGCTACATATGATATCCATATAAATTTCCTAAGAAAAGATACTGTACCAGAAGGTGGGCAAAAGGTACAAATTTCCAATTATAAGATAAATAAGTACTAGGGATGAAATGTACAACATGATGACTACGTACAGGTAACACTGGTATATAGGAACGTTAAAAGGGTAAATCCTAAGAGTTCTCATCACAAGGAGAAATATTTTTTCTTCTTTCTTTTCTTATGATATTGTATCTACATGAGATGATGGATGTTAGCTGAACCTACTGTGGTAATAATTTCACAATATATGTAAAGCAAATCATCATGCTGTACACCTCAAACGTGTACACCTGTACAGTGATGTATGTCAATTATTTTCAATAAAACTGGGAAAAAAATCTCTTCAGGTTCACATGATATAAACAAACCCTTAGTTTTCAAAGTGGCTAAACAACAAGAAAAAAAAGGGAAAGAAAAGATACTGTACAGATCTGATAAAGTGGGGTTCCAAAAAGGCTTCACTACTTACCAGTAGCTCCAAAGGCATCTAGACATTCCAAAGGTTTTCGTTCCTTAGCCAAAGCAGCCAGTGTACAGAATATTAGCTGCCTAGAAGAAAGTATAACAATCAAATAATTTTACGGCACCATGGTTTCATCATTGTAGATTTTATTTTAAGAATAGTGAGAAATGGGGCTCGTATTTACTATGCAAACTATTTTGGAAAGAGACCTAATATTATATTCCTTACTTAACAGTACAAGAACTAAAAACCTGTGAAATTAAACTACAAATCAAATTGGGTTTTATTAACAAGTATTCACTACGAATAATGATTTTATAAATAAAACTTGCCCACAAACTTGCCCAACTCGCCCAACATGTTCATTTAATTATATAAAGTTAGACCTATTTTACTCTCTGAGAAAGAAATTGGTTTGGTAGAAAAATGAAAGAGAGAAAACAATCATTCTGAGAAAATGCTAAAATAAGTGATTTTCAATCTATATCTAGTTTTAAGTTTCAGTATATTAGAACAAAAAGATTAAGAAAAGGTACATCTGTAATTATTTGAAACATCCCATAACCCTGTTTTCAATTTATCTTACCGATTTAGTTTCATTTTGGGATTAAAATAGGAATCTGTTTTCTGCGGTACAGAATAGTTGGGACAAACTTGTACATCTGTGTCTGCCTCTTTCAAAATTTCATTAGGTGGTTTGGCAGCAGAAGCTAAAATTACAAAAAGAAAAAAAAAGATTTCCAGTGAAATACAAAATAATTCTAAATATCAAAAACAATATACATTAAAAAAATAACCTTCCTTTATAATATTTCATGTTAATGAAATCAGTTGAGTAGATGCCAAAAAAATCCCCCCAAACTGACCTACCTAGCACTGTCTCTGGAAAAGAGTAGTACTCAGTTAAGTATTTGGTGGATTAAAGTTTGTCAGCTTAAAATCTTAACTGTCTAGCACATCAATATATCTGTATACCTAGTTAAGAATAATCAACCTAAGATAGCACAAAATCCTAAAATACCTTTATTACTCATCAAACACTACATTGTGTTTATATAGGTTGGTTGCTAAATATATTTTATTGTGGTTTAAACATTAGAAAATTAACCTCTCTGTGTAGTTACATTCCATTAGCCGGCATGGATGACTAAGAGTCACTATATTTCCTGAATGTGCTTGACTTCAGAACACTTTCTCATAATTAAGATTTTAAATCACAAATTATATTCAAACAGCTATAAGCTAATGTAAAAAAATTATTCTACATTTAATATACATTAGAATCATTTAGCTATAAACCCAAATGAAACAGTGATGTGTTTGTGTGAATATACTTTAAATATTTAAGAAAAGAGACATATGTAATATGTGTGGGGGAAATATAATTGAGATTCTCTATGTTTGGATTTCTTGATAACGTTACTATCGGAATGTTAACTAAATGGGAACCATATTTCCCTTCCTACAATGCCAAATAAAAGTAATCTTTCCTAGTGTTGTGTTATATATCTTTCTATACTCAACAAAGTGTCAAGTCACATATCTCACAAGATCAGCCTTTCTCAAACCAGGTTCTGTGAGCAAATTAAGCCCTTCAAATAATTATTTCAGTGACTTTTTTTTCAATTCTTAAAGGAAAGGTCCAGAGTACCATTCTATATGCATACGAGAGAAGTTAATTCATTACATATAAAGGATGCCTTAGGGCAGGAGGGCTTAATTCTTAATTCTTGCGAAGGAACTGTCTCAGTGTTAACAAGCTACTAATAACTTGGTATCACTCAGGATAATAAAGAGTCTTTATATATCACTCTACCTCCTTTTTCCAGTGTTTTTCGATAATAAGTATAACACAGTTATTGGTACAGGAGCCGTCATTCATAATAAAATTCTATAGTCTTTCATTAAGATACCTATATTTACTTGAACATCAGTTACTTTTTTCTACCCATATTTAATATCTATCCCAGATATTAAATGTATCTGTTAAATTGAGAACAGTTGAATATTGTTGGGAGTCTCACAGAAACAAAACAAAACCTGACAGATTAGTAGTTAACTAAATGTTTTGGTTAAGTCACTGTATTTTGTCTGCTTGATATCTGAAAAGAATAATTAGACCATTGTTTAAGAATTTACTTATTAACATGTTAATGAGATTGCTCAACTTACCAGCAATATACGTGGATTTAGTCTCTCCTTTATTCACATGGCGCCTAACATGTCCTAGCATATCCGTCCTTCTGGTGATTGTTGCTGAACAAATAATACAATGATAATGGGCTCCCATTTTACTGGATATCTATCAAACAGAGTATTTAATTTAAATACATAAATAAGTTACTAAGACAATGAAATAAAAGTTTATTTAATATTGTAAATTTATGTATGTTAGTGTATTTAGGGTTTAACTTATAGAAGATAGTATTTATTTTGCCATGTGACTTTGAAAGGATTTTTACTTCCTTACCTATATTTACATATGCTTTTTAATCTTACTTTACAATAGGCCACAAGTTTAATTTCTTAGTTTTTTCCATTCATTCTAATCAGCAAATAACTGTACTCTATCTTCTATAAGCAGCACTTAACAAACGGTATGACACTAGCAGCAATGTGCTGGTAGATGTATAGCAACTGGCTCTCCAGGAAAATAAAGCCCTGATTTGTAGTGTCTGCAGCTGTCTGTGGTTTATGTACTCTACCATGGCCAAGGTCAAGCTACAACTGTGACATTTGCAGCTACCAATGTGACATCACTGAACGTGAATTTGGGAAGAGATGTGCAATATCATACCAGAGAACACTGCCACAGTGCAGATATAGAATACATAAATAACGTTAAGAGCACAGGTAAAAGTAAAATGTAGTAAAATAAATGGAAAGTAGTGAGTTGAGTATTCATTACCTTTGTTTTTAATATAATTTATTTACTTTTAAGTTTATATAATTTAATTTTTGATGATGGCCACATTTAACAACGAGCTTTCAAGATTTCTGGAAAATTGAGCTAGTTCTAGCACACTACTAAATGTTAGAGACAGAATAAAAAGTCTATTTTTCCAAGTAAAAATTCTCACTTTATAGTTCCTTATTTAGCTAAGAACAAAAACACCACTCTAACAGCTCCTTCCTGCTTTTGATGCCTTTTTACTCTTACGTCCTATTTACTCGGGATCATAGAGCAAGGAGAGAATAGTCAAGAACATTGCACAAGGTTCCTTATGGCATTGTGGTTATCATATTCAAAATATCTTAGATAGGGTTAATGGACTAAGCATTATCCTAACTACTTAAGAAATGTTTGTTTTTTCCCCCCCAGTTCTTTACTTTTTTTAGTGACTTGAAAGGAAAATTAATAATGAGGACCCATTAAACTAATATGCATTCAGGATAGTGTCACTATAAAATATTTTATAATTTGTATTCCCCAAAGGTCAAATCTATCCTAAAAGTAAACACACGTACTTTTAAAAAAAAGTAAGATTTCAGAAAGTTTCTTCATTCTGTCCTTTGACAAATTAAGAGGAAGAACATAGGGAGGATGAGTATGAATCGACACATATTAAGATATTTACTAAACCATAGAAATTAAAGGCTCTTATTCCATGATCAAAATTTATTTTGAAAGAAAAAAATTACTATTTAAAAATCTTCATTCCAAAATTAGTAAGTGGGTTAATTTTCCTTTTGAACACAAGAGAGCAGGTGATCTGACTGAAATTAAAAACTTTAAAATGAAAAGTTCAATACAGCAACTTCTTTCATACATTTCATATTTTTCCTACTATGGTAATCTGAAAGCCCTTGTAAACAAAATCTTAAACTCATTGCTGAATATGCACATTTTAGTCATAAAGCAAGTCAAAATTGCACTTTCTTTAGGGACAGCTAAATCTAAAAAAAACAAATCTACCATGTGATTACCTGTTCTCCAATGATGTTTGGTTTCACTGGTCGACAAGGTAAGTGACAGATGCACATCCTGTAACCTAGAATGAAGAATGAAGAATTGCTCCTTGTCTATCACTGTTCATTAAGTATTCAATTATTATTAAAAATTACTAGCAAATTTTATAAGAATAGAGATTATTCTTATATTTGTAATGTCATAATTTATTTGAATGAGACTGCCTTAGTTTTATGCACTTGCTGTATATGACATAGTATAAAAACAAATACAGGAGATCTAGGGTCAAAATCTGGTTCTGCCAAAAATATCTGTGTTACCTTGGATTAGTCATTTAGCTTCTTTGGGACTCAGTTTTATCATCTTTCTGCCATCTTGACTTTTTCTTAGGCTTCATCTTCTTTGCCTTATGCTGCATTTACCATTATACAGCCTCTTCTTCATTTATGATACGGCACTATCTTAGTTCTCTTCCCATCTTTCCTACTTAATCTTCTTTACAGATTCTTTTCCCTCTCTCATACTCGAAAATGTAGATTTTCTGTATGCTTGATGTGCTACATAAATTTTTTCTCATTTCCTTGGTAACTGTAGTGCCTTTCATGATTGCAACCATCTCCCCTGTGAGAAGGAATCCCAAATTATAGCTCTCTTACCAACTCATTCCTGAGGGCCAGATCTCTACTTCCAATTGCCTATTGAAGACATATGACTGGTTATTTCAAAACCTACTGTCGGGAATTCCCTGGCGGTCCAGTGGATAGGACTCCATGCTTCCACTGCAGGGCACATGGGTTTGATCCCTGGTCCCTGTTCGGGGAACTAAGATCCCACAAGCTGTGTGATGCAGCCAAGAAAAAAAAACAGAAAACAAATAAAAACCCAACAACAACAGAACTCCAAAAAAACCTACTGTCAAGGACTAAAATTTTCATTTCCTCTTGAACCAGGTCTCTTTTTCACCTTTTTAATGAATGAAAATGCCTTCCAGTTACTCCCAATTCAAAAACTAAGTTAGCTTTAACTCCTTTCTTCTCATACTTTACATCCAATCATTTATTTGTATATGTTGAAGCGCCTCAGGACTCAGACCTTGGACAACAACTTTTTTCCACCTATATGTACTCTTAAGGTTATCCCACCCAGTCTTATGGCTTTAACTACCATCTATATTCTGACAACTCCCAAATATGTATCTCTAGCCCAAACCTTTTCCCCAAGGTCTAGATTCATGTAGCCTCCAGGCTACTTGATATCTCCACTAGATGCATCGCAACATTTGCATGCCTAAATCTGAGGACCTGTCCTTCTTTCTCATACCTAATGCAGTCTTCTCCATCCCAGTAAAGGACATTTTTCTAGTTGCTCAAGTCTCAAACACAAGCGTTCTTGCCTTTTTCTCCCTCATGTCACTTCTATTCCTTCAGCAGATCTTATTCAACATATTTGCCAACTACTTTGAAGCCTGCTCACAAAGACAAAATCTATCATGTTCACCATCTACCAGATGACCACCATGTGAAAGAACCCAACAACCTAATGTACATGACAGAGTAAAGCAATACTATGAGCCATCAAAGAGAAAAGAATAACTTGGAGGAGGGAGACCAAACCTAAAGATTAAACAATGGCTTAAATAAAGCAAATGAAAGAGACCTTTGTAATTAAAATGAGATCTTTCTTTTTTGATAAGTCAATATGGTTTACTATACATTCTTATAAATAATTAAACGTAAGACATACAGCTTCTGAATTAGTCTCTAATTCCCTTTTCTCTAAGTAATTAGTAATAATCTAAGAAAATAATTCTGGTATAGTTCTAGCTTCTTTTTTTGGGTGTCTTATAGTGGCTATTTCACTCAGTCTGGTTGAAACCCCAGATAAGCACATTTGACAATGACTATACTTATATAATCATATACAAATATAAGTATACACATGTTTAAGACTGATATTTAGGGCTTTTTTTTGGGGGGGGGTACTTTTTGTTTTTATCCCATATATTGCTATTTTCATTAGTAGTTTACCATGGAAATCCTTCGAAGTAAACTGGTATAGATCTAATATACTCTTTTCAATGGCTGCATAATATTTCATGGTATGTATGTACCATAATTTATTCAATTTCTTTTATTTTAGTTCCAAGTTTTTGTCACTAAGCATATGCTGCAATGAATATTCTCCTATACCTATCCTTGTGAATTGCTGCTTTTACTCCTAGGAAAGGGAGTGCCTGGTGGATGAATATTTTAAATTTTTTAAATGTTGCCAGATCTCTTTCCAAAAATGCTATAATATATAATTCACTATCTCAGAATCTAATAATTCACTGTCTCTATGAAGTATTTTAACTTGGTAAGATGTTGTTTTTTGTTATTCAACTTTATTCATTTCTTTATATGAGTCCTCTCATTAAACTTACTCCCTCAAATTGTGTCATTTTTGTCACTATTATAACTGTTATTTTTCTAATTTCCATTTATCTAGAGTAGAGAGACTCTGATTTTGAATATTTATCTTGTATCTCACCACTGTTCCAAATACTCTCATTAACGGGCTTTCTAAAGCCATCAGCAGGAAAAAAAAGATGTTTCTTCTTTTTTCCAATATTCATACCAATTATTTTATTTTCTTGTTTTACTAAATTTATTGTATCTTCAAAAATGTGTAAAATTGTAGTTGTTCTAATATAAAAGGAAAAGTATAACCTATTAAAACATGGTTCAATAAGTAATGTGGACCTTCAGCGCCAAGCAGGTACCCCGTACAGAAGAGATGCTTAATAAATATTTGCCACACTGAACTATTGGTGTCACATCTATCTATTGCCTAGAGAGCTATATGGTCTTTTATTAATAAATACATTAAAAGAGGGCCATTAATCCTTCATAATTTTAAACTGAAAATATTTGATTATGTTTCCATTAAAATTCCAAAACTGGTACCAAATCTTTAATTTCGTTTACATCACTTTTAGCAAGCACAAAAATACTAACCTTCAAATTCAACTGAGACTTTCCAGTGTAAATTTTGAAGGTGACGATGAAGCTTATGACTATTACAAGCTCTGAATTTTTCCTTGGGGCACAATGGACAAGCCTGTTTGTTTCCTGTTAAAGGAAAAGGAACTAATAAAGCAGAGAATATACTAGCTATTCATGCTTAAATTTAGCTACAAAAGAAGTAATGGGGAACCTCTCTTGCCTCTGCCCTTTACCCCCCAAAACACACACTCACACACCTTAGATGATATCTTTCTTAACATTAGGGAGAAGTCATTCCTGCCTCAGCAGGCACTTAACAATAGTTGTTTTAGCACATGGTCAGTGACTTATTTTTTTACCTAAAACTCTCCTCTCTGTGGCTAGCAGATATCCTTGTTGCCACTGGGAAAAGAGAGGATGAGGAAATGATAAACTACATGATATCCCTCCAGCCAAAGTGCCTGCCAGAGAGAATGTCATTCTGTACTTCGGGCAGGAGAAAAGGCAGCAGTTGTCACACTCCCAGACGGCTAGGAGCTGGGCAGAGAGCATAAGTATCTGCTCTGATACTCTTCTTCTCTAGCAGCAACAAAAATAGTTAATGTGTGGAGTTAGAAAAATGGAAGAAGGAAGTGGAAGGAGTACCTTGGATCCTATATAACTGCTATTCTGAGACTGGGGTCATGGTTACAACCACTGTATCCTATTACTAAATTTGCAAGTTCTTCCTTCTTTATTAACATATTCTTGAAAAGATTATGTATTAAATAAGTTTTATTTAATTAGAAATGTAATGTATCTTAATAAAAACTTTGATAGTATACAAAAGAATTAAAATCTCAAATCCAGGTTTAAAGCAATAAAATATACAGAAATAATAACTCAATTTTTAATCCAACAAGTATCTTTCACACATAGCACATGGCAAGTGTAAGCACAATTTTATTTCTTTTATATATATACTCTGCCTACTTCAAAAAACTGTGAGGAGATCTTGAGGATGAAATCCAAGCACAAGGATGGCAAAGTAGAAAGAGAAGAGCTTGGGGCACTGACAAGATTGTGAAACTCTGTACCAGCCCTAAATTGCCAGCCTTGGGACTCCTTTTACATGAGAGAATATAAGCCTCCATACTACTTTTCGGATTTCTGTTACTCATAGTAAAATGTAATTCCTTACTTTTAGCATACAAAGCCCTTATATATCCATGAGACTGTAATTTCCTTGAGAAGTTGTGAAATAACTTATCTCATAGCACCTTGGCATATAGAAGGCTATAATATCCTAAGTAAAAAAACATTATTTTACTTCTGCTCTACTTCAGTGAAAATAAACAAGTCTATGCTTAGGAAAATTTTCATTTGTTGAAAGATGACAAATCACTAGAAACTGAGAAAACACACATTTTCAAATCATGGAAATACCTGCATCAAGATTATCTGAGTTCAGTGAACTGGCAGAGTCAAAATCCCCTTCAGTTACGAAAGCTAACTTCTCTAGATCAGCAAGCTGCCTTTGAATTGAGATGTGTCTCTCTGAAAGAAAATTTTAGGAGTTAGAAAATTATGCTTTAACAATCTGTATTCCAACTTCATTTTTATTTGATCACATCACATGGAATTTTACACTTTTATTTCCTATAGCACAGTGCCCTAGTACCTGGATGGGAAACTCAGTTTATAAAATAACAAGTGTGCCTAAGAAGGCAGAGTTGGGGAAAAAACTCCGCTGTGTAACCTCACAGCTTTCAAATTCTATCTTATTATTCAATATAATTCTACAAAAGAAAGGTTCTAGTCTGTACAAAACACTGAAGCCATGTTTCTTGTTTTCAAAGAACTTTCAACCAGGTGAGAGATTAACACGTTAACTACTAACTAGAACACAAGGCAGGATGAAATGAACACTAGGGGTAAAGGTAATATGATGGTGGCCTACAGAGGAAGGAGTAATTCATTCCAACAAGTGCCCCTGGGAATGTCTTCACTGAAGAAGTGGCATTTGACTGAAATTTAGGGTATGAATAGAATTTCAATAAGTAGAGATTTGGTGTCAGGCCTTATAAACTGAAGTAACCTAATAAACAAAGGCATGTGGTGTAAAAATACACAGCCACCTCTATACCACTCCTGGCTGGAAAGTAGTATGTTTGGGGGATAGAGTTGGTAGAAAGATATGCAGCCAAAAATGTATCATGGAAGGCATAAATTCCATGCAAGTTAGTTTGGACTTTACTCTTCAGGCAATGTTAATTCAGGTTTCTGAGGAAATCAAAGACATGATTTGAATGCATTTCAGGAGGGTACCTCTGGCTGTAGTACCAAGGATCAATAATTGAGGTGAGAAATTAGTAACAGAAAAGTACTGTTGAAGAGAAGGTAAAACAAGAAGCAAAGAACTTGGGATGTGAAAGTAAAGGTGAAGATTAAAGGACGATCCTGAGATTTAATAATATTGTTAACCAATAAAGGAAGCAGAAAACACTTTTGGCAGAAAGGAAGAGGAAAGAGGAGACAAGGGAATTTAGTTTTTTACACAGTGTGTTTGATTACTACTGGTATTAGGTACTCAAGTCCAGTAGGCAGTTGAATTGTTTTTGGAACTCAGGAGGGATTCTGAATAGATATAACTCATAAATACATGTTAGGTGAAACTATGAGCATGAGTAAGAAAGCGTAAGGGAAAAATGTTGTGAAACAGAGAAGAAAAAAGCCAAAACTCAGTCCCAGTAACACATTTTCGGGTTACTCAAATATTATACATTCTTCAAATTACATACCTGTAGATTTTGGAATATATGAATAAATCCAAAATACATTTAGCATTCTTGAGTAAGTCGTGTGTGGGATGCATTCCCCAATGCTGCTGAACCCACTACTGATTAATATAAATGGATACAATTTGTAAGTGAGGTATGGAGGTATGTAGATATTTGTAAGAGATGTTGAAGAAAATCAAGAGGGTACATTCAAAAAGGAAAAATGGTATGGAGAATCAAGATAATGCAGAAGCCAAGAGAAAAGAGACTGTAAAAGAGAAATGCTCAACAGTAAGTATCACAAATAGCTGCAGATTTAGTATTTAGCAAGTCTCTAGTGACCTTTAAGAAAGAAGGTTCAGTGAGATGTCTGAGAGTACAAATGGGATTGGAAGGAGAAACCAAGTTTAGAAAATCAGCATAGATTATTTTTTTCAAGAAGTTTGGTAGTATAAAAAAGGAGATGGATGGGATTGTAACTTGTTTTTTCTTTCAAGGATAGAGAGACCTGAATATGTGTAGCCCCAAGGAAAGGAACATTTACAAAGTGGAATCCTGAATATGCAAGACTAGGAGGTCTGACAGGAAAGGATCCCCAGTGAGATAGGAGTCAATGGGGGTAAACCACAAGGCTCTCTAATATTAATTATATAATTAGATTATACAATTTCTCGACACTGCTGTCTTCCTGCCTATCCCTCTCCAAGCTTCATGCCCAGTTGCTTTGTTTTCCTTCTGTATAATTTGTGTTCTTGTTTGTCTCCCCTACAAATAAGCAGTAAGTAGGCAAGGGCTATGTCTTATTCATCTTTGTAACGGTTAAGTGCCTAGTGCAGTAACTTGCACACCGCAGGCACTAAAGTTTTAAACTAATTTTTTAAAAAAATCATTAGTCTTTTTGGATGCAGTAGCACACTGAGTCAATAATTTTGGAATTCAATTCAGCACTGTCAGACATTCCTGCTAAAACTTATTAAAAAACAATTTTTACCTAATTCTAAAATGAGAAAAACAAGGAGCAACAAATGCTATTGGTTAACTTCTTATACCAGGTATTGTTCAAATGACTTAACAATGAGATATGATTTCTATAAACAGGTAAAATTTTTTCCCACTTTACAAAAACCTTTAATTGCTAGGTGTCTGACCTTACTGTCTAGTAAGATTCAGGCAATGAATCCACATGTAGAAACCAACCTATTTAATTTGAAATCATAAAAGCTTTTGGCTTCCATAGTTCAAAGATGTGTGTGTGTGAAACAAGATATATAGTGCTACATAATGACGTGCTTATTAAATCATTCCAACTACTAAGTAGTACAAAGTAAGCGAAAGGGGCCTGGTAAGCTAGAAAACTGAAAATCCTGTGGTCCGCTATTGAAGTAAACTCTAAAAGATCTGTCTAAAGAGTCCTGATATGCCTATGTACATCTCTAAAATCACTTTCTGGTTCAACACAGTAGTTATCAGTCAATCTGTACTTAAAATCACTCAATCTTTTTGTAACACACTAATCCAGAAGTCAATAGGCAAACCTCTTGTTAAATCAGATGAGTCCAAGATGCTAGGAGGTTCTTTTAAAACTTTTTTCCTCAATTTTCAATTCTATTTCAGATATGCCATCTTCATCTTGCCTAGTTAAGACTGATTTCAGAGGGCTAACTAGACCATCTAAAAATAATTTTTAAAATGTGATTAATATGTTTCTAATGCATTTCAGGTTCTCAGTCATTACCTACTTGTCCCACCAATGCATTTTCAGGTTTCTCAAACATCTTGCATTCTTCAAATTACACGCTTGTAAATTTTGGAATATATGAAGAAATCTTTCCAAACTATATTCAACATATTCTTGATGGTGGGGAGGTGGAGAAACCATGCATCCCCTAAAGCTGTTCAACCACCTCTGATAAACATAAAAATATTCCATCTAGAGATGAGTTAGGGAGGATACCTTACTCAGGAAAGTGTTCCTCCTCTTCCCCCATTGTAGTTGTGGATGAAGAAACAACTGGCCTTATTTTGCACCTACTAGCTCTGATCTTCTGTGATGAGTAGGGGCCTACTAGAGGCCTGCTGACTTTGTCTTTTCTGTGATCTGCCCTACTCTTACATCTACTATAACAATTTATATGTTGTTTTAAAATTGTAAAATAATTCTATCAGATTATAACTGTCCAAATGTTTTATAAACATTAATCTCACAACTAGCTTAGAAGTAGGAAAGACAACGAATTAATTTAAGATATTTTGTTATGATTCAGAAAGAGCATAACGGTCAATTTTGGGACTAAATTTTTAAAGAAAACTTTCTTAGACCTTACATTTGAAAATGTTCAGAAGATTCTTAAAGTGTTACTTATCAATCTTTTAAATTCCTTTATGGTCCAATAAATCATCACTTAGAAAACATGCAAGCACATTCAGAAGCACAATACTACGGGCTATTAATTTTCAACAGCCGACTTCTGATGGAAAAACGTACAACATTCAATTGGTATTTATGTCTGAGGGAAGACATCTGTAATTTAGCCGACTCTTTCTTAAACTATACATCAGCCTCATATTCTTTTTGGAAGCAAGCTGCTAAAGAAAATGAAATAATGAGAAAAACCCATCTCTTGTCTCCGTCGAAGCACAAAAGCTAATTGACAGCAACGGTTGCTAAATCTTGGCAGTTAACATCTACTACAGTAAACAGGTTGCCTCAGTTACTCTATCATATTTTAAAGGACTTAGTGAACCATGGCAGACGGGGCTGAGAGGGGAACTACAAAATTAGGTGTAACTTCTAATTTTTGTACCAAAAAAAGACTCCCTTTAACGAAGAAGCCCACAACCTCATTATTTCCTTCTATCTGCAGCACACCTGCCCTCCACAGATCCTTCACTGTGAGGTCCCCAAGGTTTGTGGAGATGCCTTCCCCCATCCTACACCCGTTTTACCCGCTATACGGGTTCCTCCTTCCTCCCCCCATTTCTCTAAAACTGCCTTTCCCCATAATAAACCATCCCAGGGGAGAAGGGCCTCCCCTACTCCCCAGCAAGGCGCACTTTCTCGCTTCTCCTGCGGCAGACAGATCTGGGCCTCCTGCACTTACTGCTTTCAGCCTCATCAGGGGCAGAGGCTAGGGACGGGGACAGGGTCGGAGCCTGGGCCAGGGCAGGGGCTGGGACTGGAGCCGTGGCCGGAGTCGGGGCCGAGGCCGGAGCCGAATCCGGGGCCGGAGCTGGGACCCGAGCCGAGTCCGGGGCCGGGGTCGGGACCTGGACCTGGGCCACTTCCACCTCCTCCTCCTCCTCCTTCTCCTGGGGCAGCAGCTCCTCCTCCGCCATATTCTCCATAGTTACCGCCTCCGTGCCAGGCCCGACCGGGGACCAGGAGGGGCTCACGGCGGGGTGAGACAACTGGCGTGAAAGCCCAGAGGGCCGGATCCGAGGAGTGGGGAAGCAATTGGGGAGGGCGGGATGCGTGCAACAGACAAAAGACGAAGAACCAGTGACCAAATCCAGTCAGCAGAAAAATAAAAAGCAACAGACAGCGATTCGCGGTCCCGTCCGCTTCCTTTTCCCCGAGACGTTACGACGCCAGCCCAGACTGCGCAGGAGCGGGCTGGGGACGGCGTCCAATGAGGTCAGAGAGTTCCGTTTCCGCGGTGCGTCTCCATCCCAGGCGTCAACCACCGAATCCAGCCAAGACTACAATACCCAGCGTGCACCGCGCCGCATGGGGGCGGGGCGGATCCGGAGTTCCAAGTCCTCAGAGGAAGTGAAGGCAAAGCTAAACAAACGCTCGGGAGCGTTCGAGCGGTACCCTGCCTCCGAGCGCAGAACTACATTTCCCAGCGGGCATCGGGCTCGGGGTCCCTTTCCCTTGGCCTGGGCGTCCCGAGTCGCCACCGGCGCGAGCGCTGGTGAATAAGGTAGGGAGCCGGGGCGGGGTGGGGGGGGGAATTGTTGACGTTACGTTGGGCAGGCTCCGCGCCTCACTCCGGTACCGTAGCGGGCGGCCGGCGAGACGGACGGAGGATTCCGGGTCCCTTCGAGCCTGGGCTGGGCGACTCTGGGGGCGGACCCGGGGTTGAGCCTGCTCTGTGAAGGGTGGGGTTCTGGCCCAGCCCTTCCAACGGGGCTGCCCCTCGCCTTGGCTAGGGTCAAGTCTCTTAGTACGCGAGCCTGTGGGCCTAGGCGGTTTACAGGACGCTGACAAGCTCGTCTCAGTCAGGTGGACTTCGAGTTGGGGGTCTGCACCTCATTTCGCTCCTTCACGCACACCGTGACCCGAACACTCTTTTCTTTTTGTTTTTATTTTTGCCCTAACCTACGTATTTCCAGTATCAGCGCTGCGCCGTGGCTGTAAGATTTCTGTGGATAGGGAATTTGGCGGAGTGGGGCGGGGGGAGTGCCCTGTGCTTGTATTTAGTTTGTTAATACGCAAAGCTCGTTAATATGTTGAGCTTCGGGGCACTTGACTGATGCTATTCACATTCCTCAAGGCGTATGCAACTGAGTTCCCCGGCCCCCATACTTCTCTTGCCTTTACTCTCTGAGCCTGCTTGAGCTTAAGCCGCGCTCCTTCAAGACCGCTGGGGTAGGCAAGGGGAAAAATTTTGAGTTTTCTGGCTGCTCTGCCTGAGACTGGTCCGAATGTTAACAGGCAGCAGGGCAGGAGAGGGAAACTCTTTTTAGTCTCAGGTTCTCGCACTAAAGTTCGGTTTTCCTAGTTAATAAAGCTGATACTTAATGCTTATCTCATTGGTCTGTTTATTTTCTATTTGTTTCAGTCCGCAGGGGAGAGCGAGTGTGATTATTTGGCAATTTGAAACTCAAAACAAGAATCTGGTCCTCCCTCCAATCCCCCCAGTACCTAGGAAGTATATTTGGAGGGTTTTTCCCCCCTCCTCCCCAATTTAATGGAGACACAATTTATCCCCTGGAAGTTTTCGTGAATTATAGTTCTAAAGCCCTCTTCGTGGCCCCATCCCCAACTTTTAACTATTATTCCTGGATGTATGCTGCCTCACTGCTCGTAACAGTTGATTAAAAAATGGCATAATAACATATTATAACTTACAGACATGAGTAGTGGATATTTGTGCATAATCCAAGAACCAGTGATTTTTTAATTTCTAAAAGACTAGATGGTTCATTGAAAGCTTGATTCAATATGTCAGTCTCATTAATACCAGCTGGAAACCAGAAGATGAAATGGGTTAGATTTTTAGCCTGTGCATTCTGTGGGAATTTTAATTTTCTAAGCATGGTCCCTGCTCTTGAGACATCCTGAAGAAGGTATCTTCAGAGTTTGGAAGAATCATATTAAGTGAGTATATTACTTATCTGTTGCTGCCTAAGTTATCTCAAAACTTAGTGGCTTAAAACAACAAAAACATTTATTACCCCACAGTTTGTATGGGTCAGGAATTCAGAAATGGCTTTCTGGGTATACTGGCACTGGGTTTCATGAGACTGAAGTGAAGATACCTACCAGGGATGCTGCCATGTGAAGGCTTGCTTAGGGCTGCAGGATCAGCTTCAAAGGTGGCTTATTCACATGCCTGGCAGTCGATTCATTTTTGGCAGGAGGTCTCAGTTCTTCCTTGGTGGGCTTCTCTTTGGGTTACTTGAATGTCCTCATGATATGGTGGTTGGCTTTCCCTAGAGTGAACAATTCAAGGTAGAATAAGACAGAAACCACAATGTCTTATTAGACCTAGCAACAGGATATAGCAATATCCTGTTGGTTACGTGGGTCGTCTCTATTGTGAGAGGGGACTACATAAGACTGTAATTACCAGGTAGCAGAGATCATCAGGAGCCATTTTGGAGACTGGCCAGCACAGGAAGTCTCCCCTCATTTAGTTTGTATTTTGATTTCCATAGAATCAATATGAATTTCACACTAATATGAGTATAAAACATTTGTCATAGTACACATATGGGTGTTTTTCCTTTGATAGTCCACTATCTGCAGTGTTTTTTTTTCAATTTGTCTTATGGGTAACAGGTTCAATTGTGTTTTTTTGTATTCACAGCACAATGTGAATGGGTTTAAATTGTAAAAAGTAACATAACCAGTCCATTGCCTCTAAGCAGTTCATCTCATGGAAATTATTATTTTTCATTATGCCTTCCCCCGCTTCACCCCCCCAAACCCCCCATGGAATGGGGATCCTTGAAACAAGAAAGAGAAATGAGGATTATTCCTCTAATCTGGAAGCTCAACTGTGAATTCAATTATTGCCATAAATTATCTTACAAAGCAAAATTTATGGGTAATTTAGAATTTGTTCTTAGAAGTTTATGTTGGCTACTCTTTTATTAATTTTTATTATTATTAGATTTCTGTTAGCTATCAGCATTTTTATTCTTTCTTCCATAATCATCAAAACATTCTAAAAAGAAAACATTCTAAAAGTTTGATTTAGCGTAATTGATCATTCTTTTATAGAACTTCACTTAGTGTGATCATGATTGACCAGGAGTAGTTGCAATTGCTTGGTTCCTAGTCTTTGTTATGTTCATAGTGTCAATACATATCACTGCCAGCAATAAACTCTCCTTTGGACTTTGCTTCTGGACCCCTTTTACATTCTCTTGCCCCAACAAACCTGGTGATATTCCCAGTCTCTGGCCTCTGCGTTCCAGTACAGGATGGTTGTATACACTATCTTGAGAGTGTTTATGACCATAAGGAATGACTATGTGTGTTTGTTTTTTTTCCTGTCAGTAACTAACAGTATAGACTTGATCCAGATCAGGGCTGGAAAAGTGAGACTGGGATGGGAAGTGGACACAGGGACTGGATCAGCACAAGGTGGAAGTGGCTCAGAATGAACAGCGAATATTCTGGGGAAGAAAAATTCACTTATTCATTCACTCAGCAGGCATTTGTGACCACCTCCTCAGTTTTCAATACAGCATACTCTTCAAGAAGCTCAGGGTCTAGAAGAAAGACAACCACGTAAGCCAGTATTTGTTAAGACCCTACTGTGTACTATCCTGTACAAGGTATTTTTACATCCATAGTTTCATCTGAGTTCTTCAAAAACCTTCTCGGATGAGTTATCTTTATTTTACATATAATGAAACTAGGGCTCAAAAGAGTATGTATTTTGCCCGAAGTCTCACTCAGTGAGTGACGGAGGGTGTGTTGGGAAAATGAGGACTTTTGACTAGTTGGTTTTGAGGTGTACGTAGGTGGGGCAAAATAACAGCAGTCTGGCAGGCAGTTGAAAATGGTGTTGTGATGCTTGAGAGAGAAGTCAGGGCTAAAGGCATAGTTTTGAGAGTCATTCCTAAAAAGGTAATAGATGAAGCTGAAGGAGGGGAACAGATCATTATGAGGGAGAATATAAGTAAAATAAAGTGGAACAATGAGAGAATCCCATCACCTTGAGAATGGGTAAAATATGGAAATTATTTTGTAAAACTCCAGTCTTTAAGGAACTGAAAAAAGAATAATTTCTAATGTTTTTGTTGTGGCAGTGGTAAAACACACATAATGTGCTTTTGATATTTATTTTAGCTTTTCAAAATGTCCAGCAAAGAATCTTACGGAAAAAAAGAGAAATCTCGGAGAAAAGGCACCGCCCCATCACCCAATGTTGATGAAGAAATAAGAATTCTGGTTTGTTGACCTAAAGATACCCTTTTTTACAGTTTATTTTTGTGTAATGAAAAAAATACACCTCAGTTTTAAAATGAGATATGTAAATATTTTGTTCTTCCCTTCTGACTCAGGAAAAGTCACTTGTTATTCTCATTCTTTACTTGCATTATTTTATTTATTCCTCACAGCTCTATGAGGTAGGTACTGTTTTTATCCCAGTTATACAGATGAAGAAACAGGCTTGGCGGTGTCCTTTGTGCTTCCTTCTCATCTTAAACTATGATCTTTCAAGTGCCCAGCCTTAGTTCTCCCAGCGTAGTAAACTTCAGTAACATTCTTTCACTTGCTTGGGCTGGAACGCAGGTCCTCATGCTCTACCTGCATCCCATCTATCAGCAAATTCTACCAGCAGAGTCTGACTGCCACCTCTACTTCTATCACCGTAATCCAGGCAATCAACTTGCTTTCCTAGGTTATTTCAGTAGTTTCCAAATTGATCTCCCTGCTTCCACCTTTGCCTTCTTGTGTTCTTGACATAACAGCAGAGTGATCCTCTTAAAATGTAAGATCACGTCACTCCTCTGCTCAATATTTTCTCGTGGTTTTCCACTTCAGAGAAAAAGCTGAAGTCCTTGCTGGGGCTGACAAAGTGAACTACTCTCCCCGTCTCATCTCCATTACCTTCTCTCTTTGTTTTCTCCACTTCTTGGCTTCCTTGTTGTTGTTCCAATAAGCCAGGCACATTCCTGCCTCAGGGACTTTGTGCTTGCTGTTACTCCCTTTGAATTGAAAAATTTTCCCTAGATATCCACAGGGTTTGTTCCTTCATTTCTTTAGGTCTCTATTCAGATGTCAGCTTACCAGTGGGGCCTTTTTTGACTACTGTGTTTAAAATTGCAACTGCCTCACCCTTGCCTGTCAGCCCTTCGTGACCCCTTTCTCTGCTTTATTTTTTTTCCATAGCATCATCTGACACACTAAATATAATATTTGCTTATTTGTAAGTACCTGCACTAGTTTTTAACCTCCATGAGGGAGGAGACTTTTATTGCTTTTTCATTAATCTGTCCTCACTGTCTAGAAGAATGTCTTTGATACATGGTAGGTACTCAAAATATGTTTGTCCTGGGTCTGTTGAATTCAGGATCCACTGAAAAATAACTGGATATATGGTTTTGCTGTGTAGAAGACGGAATTCCACATGGCAGTGCCACTTCTCAGTGTCCTTGTCTGAGTCGTCTGCAGCCTTCTGCTGTAGTGCCTGTATCCCATCTCAAACCTAGTTCAAGAGCACCTACATCTTCTGATTTCTAGTTGGGTCTTCCTTCCTCTTACCAATGTTTGTATGCCCTTAAACATTGTTCTCCTCTGAAATTTATTATTAATATAGAAAGAATCTTGATTTATAATAAGTGATGAAATACTGTTCTCTTATGCTGTGCTTTGTTTTGTGCTTTTCTTTCCTTTTTTCCAAATGGCATTCTTAGGATAAGAAAGAGAAAAAAACCTCAGCAAATTCTACTAGTTCAGCTTGTTCTGTAATATCAGTTTCAACAGAGAAGAGAAAACTGGTGAGTGTTTAGATACTGTAACTAACTCTAAAAATTATTTATATTTAAGTTTTAATGTGCAGTTAGAAGGTTTATGCTATAAGTTCCCCCACTACTTTTCCATTAATTGTTTTCTTTAATTATTCTTACTTTTTGATAGCCGCTAGACAGAAAGCCAGTTTTTTCTTTCTGCTGCTCGCTAAAAAGCGTTGATCAAGTTCTTTGTTTCTTTGTGCTAATAGACCGTATTATGCAGGATTAGACAGCATGAATATAAATTTAGACAGTTTTTAGGTCTTTCCCCATATATGGTTATATTTATCTTTACAATTTCGTTTTGAGATAGCCAAGGCACATACAGTGTTTGCATTTTCAGATTCAGAAATAGAGATCCAGAAAGTTAAGTGACTTGTCAAAGGACACAAAATTATTTGCAGCAACAGAGCCAAGTCCAGATGTCTTTCCACTGTCTCACAAGTAATTTGAAACAGTGACAGCAGACCAAACACATTAACCTAGTACATGGGTGGTTGTGAAGTACTCATCATATTCAAGTGGGAGTTAGGCGTGTATCAGGATAGCTACACAGTTGTTGTAGGTAATAAGAGAAGGTAGTTGTGAAAGTTCCATGAATGCAGATTTGGGTTTTTAAGAATTTGTTTTCACGTAATGAAACTGCTGTTGCAATTTATTCTTGCTTTATTAAATTTCTTAAAACATTGAATTCATCATATTTCTCCTCTGTTGAAAAATCTTCACTTATTTTTTTAGTTTATCATTTAGGACCCTCTTAAATTTGGTCACACCTTAACTATCCAGTTTTCTTTTTTCTTTTTCCTCAAAACAGTTCTGCTTCTAGCAAGGCAAGTTTATTTTCTCTGCTGAATTTACACCAGTAGCCTCCAGCTTCTTAGAATGCCTAAGCATTTTTAACTGAGAATGCCTTTTTCTTTTACCTGTTAATCTTTATTCAATATATATTAAATCTTTAGCATATTTTTTGACTACCTTTTTTTCCTAGGTACATTCCAACTTTTGGCGTTTGAGGTTTTGAACTCTTTACAACTTACTGTTTATTGTCCTGCTTTGACACTTATGTCCTTTATATTAGGTTATTTGTACATATCCTTCTACTTCTTTCTACTTTATCCTTTTACTGTACTCTGAACTCTTTAGGACAGGGGCTATACCCTCTTTCTCTATTATTTTTCTTGTGCCTAGCTCTTGTCCCCAGAATACATAGAGAGACAGGGTGGTAGAATAGAGAGGGTAGACAGATCTGGTTTCAGATCACGGCTCTGCTACTAACTTGCTCTGTGATGTTGAGGATATTTTGCTCTGTTTGAGCCTTGGGTACTTTATCTGTAAAATGGAGATGATAATAATAGCTGTCTCACAAGATTATTGGAAAGATTTAGTAAATTATTGTGTCAACCTATTCACTAACACATTGGTTTGGAAAAAATACCGTCTCCCAATCTCCTTCCCCAGTGCACAATTTATATTTCCTAAATGATATCTTTTTTTCTTTCAGAAATCAGATCATACAGATATTCTGTACTGTAATATAAAAAGAAGACAAGAACTGAAAAGGTAAGTTTTCTCTTTTTCTTGATATATTTTCTCTTTTTTTAAGCTTTGAATTGTGAGGCTAAATACTCAGATTCGCAAAATCCTTTATTTTGGTTAGTACTGTTTTGCATGCAAATATTTATAGCTAAATCACAGATGATGATTAATTTTCTTAATATTTGTTCAAATTTAAGAAAAAGTTGAGTGAAATGAAAAGTCTATCAGAATTCTATGCTATGTAAATACTATTTTCAAATAAAATGTGAATTTTTATCTCAAGTAATTTGATTTTGACGTACCCTTATACGATATATAACTTCATTATATATAGTAATGGAAGACGTTATGAGGCCGATTTAATAATTTTGGATAAATTATCTTTGCATATTACCCATGAAGAGAATATGTAACTTATTGAATTGGTAAGGGTCTAAAACCATGTTAATTAAAAACAGGTTATGGCTACAACTAGAGAACTTGGGGAATAGTGTTAGGAATAATGGAGATTATTTCTCCTTAGTTTTCTGTGTTCTTTGGATAAAAAATTCAGAGAATTTTGTGGTGAAGGAATTCTTGCCACTAATGGGGGTAAATAAGTATAAAAAGTATAATGCATGATAAAAGTTGGTAAGATCAAAGTTTCTCTGAAAATAAGGACTTACAGGAAAACAATTAAAGTGGCAGTAAATCTATGAATAAAACTTCTGCTTCCCTAACAAGCTCAGTTAATGTTTGCTAAAATCAAAAAATCCAGCTTGCCTCTGACTCTTTTTCAGTTTTTCTTTTGAATCATCTTTTTTTTGTGAATCTTTGTCTCTATATTATTATCTGTTAAAGTATACTCACAAATTTCATGTTATATTGACTGTCACTTTCTAAATTTTTCAGATTTTTAATGCCTTTTGTACTAGTATCTGTTTTTTTAAAAAAATTTTAAGTTCTAAAACACTGCCTGATTTTTCACTAGTTACCTTTTGCTTAAGAACACATTTTCTAGCCTTGATTTTATATCCATGTATAAGAGTGTAAATGGAGTTCTGATCTATATACTCTACCTCCTTGGACTTATTCATATAGTCTCTGGGAGGAGGAAAATATAATGTTGAATTATTTTGAGAATAGGATCAAAATTATTCTAAGGATGCAGTGAAGTTCAGCTTGATGTCAGTATTTACTCAAAATCTGCTACTTGGCTTCAGCCCTTGCATCACTGAATAGTTGAATGTCTTATTCAATGACATTTCTGTATCTCTGAAGCCGAGTGTGATCAATGACCATGCTATTGTGTGAGTTATTACCATATCTAATCAGGGTAACAATATCAGTAATATGAACAGTGCAGAGCATCTAGATTTAGTGTTAATCTCTGATTATTTACTTTCAGATGTTGGTGAGTAGTTTAGATGTGACTTGTAGTGAAATTTTCTTTTGTCAAAGACAAAAGTATATGGCATACAGTATACTTCAGAACGACCTTGTCGTGCATTTAAACAATGTGGTATATATTTGAAACGTTGATTGGACAAAAGAAAGCTGTAATACGGTGCTTAGTAGATATCAATATCAGTAATGCAGGATTTCTCACGACCATTGGTTTCCTGCAGAGAAAATGATTCATTTGAGGTTGTTGTTTACTTCCTAGAGCAGTAAACAAACTTATTTGCCTTAAGGTTATAAATATTTCTTTATGATACATGGCATCTTCTGAAAAGATCTCCCTATTCAACTACAGGAAAGGTCCCGAAATTGATGTGCAAACATTGAAAGCTGAGATGTAAGTGGAAAATCAGAGAGAATTTTGTCATCCTGAAAGCCAGTTACATTGTATTGTTACCACAATTCCAGATCCTTGGTTTAAGTACATATACATGAATTTATTAGCAATAAAAATATAAGCAAAGGCAGCAGTCTTTTGAAAATATTCAGAAAGCATTTCATCAAGTTGCACACAGTTTGTGGGATATCTTCAATAAAAATTGCATCATAACCATTGGCCAGATCTTTAAGTCTAGGAGTTGTAAAGGAGATAAGTTTTATCTCAGTTAGTATTAGAGAGATGGTACTATTGCCATCAGCAGTACCCATTATTGGCAGAATTAACCAAAAAGTACTTTATTCTTCATTTGACCGAAGTTGAAAGTAAGTATGTGATTTAATATCCTAAATGTACATTATGATGGCTAATGGAGTAATCTAGCCACCAGTAATGTTGAGCAATTATTTTTCTTGCTGTA
The DNA here is from genome assembly GCF_002837175.3 of Physeter macrocephalus. Classification (NCBI taxonomy): domain Eukaryota; kingdom Metazoa; phylum Chordata; class Mammalia; order Artiodactyla; family Physeteridae; genus Physeter; species Physeter macrocephalus. The sequence goes on from NC_041217.1 coordinate 28,573,454, forward strand.
TATCATGTTTTAAAACCTTGGTTACTAAATTTTGGGACTTCCCTGGTGGTCCAGTGGTTAAAACTCCGTGCTTCCACTGCAGGGGACGTGGGTTCGATCCCTGGTTGGGGAACTAAGACCCCACATGCTACGTGGCATGGCCAAAAAAATAAAAATAAAACCTTGGTTACTAAATTTTAAAATAATCTAATTATAACAATTAAATTTTTGACAAAATTTCACATTTATTTTTGTATCACAAGAGTTCAATCTAGGATGGTGATATTTAGCTTCAGCTGATATTGAATTTACGCTTAAGTCATTCATAAAAAATAAGTATTTGCTATATGTCTAACATGTCTAAAAAGATCTCAGAACTTTAGTATTTTGGGTTGCAAATATACAGCTGCATTATCACAATATAGCATTTTGCAAAACTAGTTGATAAGAGGTAACTTTAAGATTTAATTTTGTTGGTCTTTTAAAAGGTATTATAATGCTGAGTTTTTATTAATTATGACCATATGGACCATGGTGCATAGATTGCTGTGAAATATGCAGTACAGGGCTGTTGTGAAGAAAAAAAATAAAATAGGAATTTTAAACTGCTCAGAAAACTACAGGGTCTTGTTAAAATTTTTCTTTTGTTTGTTGTTTTTCTGATTTTTCTTTAATGCAGTTGATGTCTTATATGATATCCTATTAAGTGTCAAGCTAGGGTCCTATTAAAGTTTTGTTTTATTGCTACTTATTAACAGATAAATAATGATAGGCAGTCTTTTTGTAGAAAGATAGTAAAGCAAGTAAAACCAGATGAAGACTCAGGTGAAACTCCTATAGAAACTCTGAGATGTTTATAGTTTGCTCTTGCATAATTAATTATTTGAAAAGTTACTTAGTTACCATCTCTTTCCCCCCTGCTGGATGGTAAATTAATTGGGGGTCCGGACTGTATTTTATTATGTCCTCCGCTGCCTCCCAGTGCCCGGCAGAGTGACAGGTACTTAAAAGGCACTTAAGGATTTACTGATATAAATTAATGGATTGTGGTTCGTCGAATTTTTTTCCCCTTTCTTTCTGACTACAAAGTAATATCTAGTTTTATTAAGCAGGAAAATGTTATCACTTCTAGCTATTGCTGCTTCTAAAACTTTTTAGCACATTTCTTTCTAGCTTTTTTACTATGCTAGACAACTGTTGAGACCACATTATGTATACAGATTTGTGCCGTACTTGTTCTCTGCTTAATATTATATCAATATGTTTCGTTATGTCATTGAAAACTTTTCATAAACATCATTTGAAATGACTATGACTCTCTATCATATTCGATAGAATGACATGTTTTTTAGTCATTTCAAAAATTTTAGCATTTATCTTGTACCTGATTTTTTGCTCTTATAAATAGCCCTGAATTGACTATCTTGCTGTTATTATTTTTTAGTCCATTTCTGCTTTTTTTCCTCCTTGTTATAGATTTCTAAAGTGCGAATTACTAAGAAGTCAAAGGATAAGAACATTTTTAGAATTCTTTATTATATTGTCAGATTCCTTTGTGTAACTGTTAAATCATTTTGCATTTCCACTAGCAACATATGAGACGGTCCATTTTACAATTTCTTGCTGGTGTTTAATGTTATTTAAAAATCTTTGCTAATTTGATAGAAGAAAATGGTATGTTGTAATTAGCATGTCTGTGACTTCTAGGGAAGTCAGACTTTTTTCCCCAAAGTGTTTATTAGCTATTCCCTTTTTCTCTTTCATTAATTTTCTGTTTATGCCTTATTCTAGAGTCTTAGTAATTTTTTTAAATTTAATTTTATTTATTTTTTTATACAGCAAGTTCTTATTAGTTATCCATTTTATACATATTAATGTATATATGTCAATCCCAACCTCCCAATTCATCCCACCACTACCCCTGCCCCACCACTTTCCCCCCTTGGTGTCCATATGTTTGTTTAGAGTCTTAGTACTTTTTGATGAGCTTTTTATTTACTAAGGCTAAGAAGCTGTCACATATGTAGTAAATACCATTTCCAAGTTCTTTTAATTTTATTATTTTTTAGTATGCTAAAGTTTTAAAGTAAATAGTCATTTACGTTTACTGTTTTCCTTTGTGATTTTTCCCACTGCTATTAAGTTTCGGAAGTTCTCTATTAAGAAATCAGATAAATATTCCCTTTTTCCCCTATGGTTTTTAAGTATTTATTATGAAGTAGAGCAGTTATGGAAATAATAATTATTTTGCACTTAAGTGTTTAATCTGTTTGAAATTATACCATCTGGTATTATATAAAGCTGTACGTTTGTGGGTTTTTTTCCAAATAGCAAACCAGTTATTCCAATACCGTTTGTTGAGTAATCCTTTCCACTTCATTCTTAATGTAACCATTTCTTACTTTTTATGAAGTTCCTATCAGGCCAGTTCTTTCATTTCCTAACTAAAATGATACAGTGCAATATTACATATTATCAGGTACGATAGTAATGTAACCTAGTTTTCTTTGCTGCTTTACAGACTGAATGTAGAAACTGACACTCCAAGAAAGAGACCAAAAATTAGTTTTTCATCCCAAGGACTTGTTAAACTCCAGGAAACATCATACTCAAATGATAATCAAATTATTTCTCAGAGTCCTTCTTCAAATGGAACTAAAAAAGGTATAAGTAAATGTGTCGATTTTAAAGATATTAAATTGACAAATGTTAAGAGTGAGCTGGACCATGGAATTAAAAACTTTAGCAGTCCTAAGATTGCCAAAGATGTGAGACCTAAAGCTGAAGGCCAGGCAAGTGAAAAAAAATGGCCTCATTTACTTGCTCAGAGGGAGAAGATGAAGGAACTCAAGAAAGAAAGGTACAATAAATTTAGAGACAGTTCTGAAAAATATGTTTTGGAGAAATGCAAGAGAATCCAATTTTCTCAGGATTATAAGTCCAACAAGATAATTAAGGAACCCCTCGAATCTAGAAGAAGAAAGATCAATTTCAAAATCCTAGGAGAATCCCGTGAAACCCTTCAGAAGCTTGTAGAAGAAAATGTCTTCAGTTTAGATTCTAACAAGTTAAAGACTAAGCAGGAGAAAAAAGAATGCCTGGAAGGCTCCCAGGTTTCGTTAAATTTGACAAGGCACAAAAGTGAACATTTATTTTCAGATTCCACGTATAAGCAGACTGTTCGTGAGTGGGAAGGAAAATATCATGAGCATCAAAGAAGTAATGATTCAAGTTCTAGTGAAAACCTAACCCAGGTAAGGTGGTGCAAAATGAATATAGGCTTTCGCAAAGAGTTTTAATGTACTTAGGTTTGTGTTGTTTCTATTATAGGTAATGATCATAGAGAGCTGATTCTATTTAGTCGGGAAGATAATGTTGATTCTTTTATTTTACCATGATAATTCCAACTTCCTTAGGAAGCTATCCTGGCAAGTATCAAGGATCCAAAATAGGACGGAATGTGTAAAAATATAGAAAGAAGCCATTATAGATCGTTCTACCAGAAAAGCACTGTGACAGTCTTAGGCTCTTCTCTAACTCCAGGAACTATAGAACATCCAGGGGTTATTATTCCAAATAGCTATTCGTTTAACAAATTATTTTTTGAATGCCCTATATGCCAGACACCACAATCACTGTCTTTGTTTTCAGAGACTTACTTAATTTGAGGAGACACAGAAACAGCCACCTCAGGTCTGATCAGTACTTATCACCTAATATGGGAATACACAGCAGGGGATTAACATGGCCTTGGTGCACCGTGGAGTGATTAATTCAGGAAGGTTTACTGGAGGTGATAACAAGTAAACTGAGAATTGAGGATTGAATAGGAGTTATTCAGGTGCAGACAAGGTGGAATGAGATGGGAGAAGCAGGGATGTTCCAGGCAAAGGGAACTATGTGTACAGAGATCCAGGCTAGAAAGCTTGGCATATCTTGTTTTGCTTCTAAATTATGTAATAAGTCAGCATTTGTGGACTAATTTGAGAACCTAATTGCTACAGCCTTGTTTCTATGGCAAATAAAATTATTTATTGATACCTTTAAGACAACTTTTAGAACTTTGGAACTTCAGAAGCTCTGAAATTTAGAGACTGCTTAAAAACAGGTGGTGGTGGAGCCTACCTACTTTTAGGAGTCCAGACTACAGAGTGTAGTATAAGATACTTCCTTTGAAAAATGGAGGGATTGTAACTAGGGAGGCCAGAAGAGCTTGAGAGAGAGTACTCTTTGTTCACTGAACTTGAAGGAGTCCAAAGAAGGAAAGAATTGAGTTTGTTCTTTTTATTGTTTTCTTAAAGGAAAGCTACAGTTTTCTTCTTGTGCTCTATAACCAGTTCTGTAGAGTAGCATGCAAACAAGGAATCTGAATTTTCCAGTATGTTTACCAAACATCTTTGTATCATTGTTTGGTGTTCCCCGTCGTGCTGTACATCTGAGGAACAGTATGAGAAATCCCTGCACTGCATCTTATAGGTTTTTTTGTTCTCTGTGTAGAATTACTACACAAACCAAAAGAGATACATAGCATGAATATTAAGTTGTAGGGGAAGCAATTTTTGCATGATTACTTTTCAGTTATTGGAATTAAAACTCTTTATATTCCTTTGATAGCAGTCTTATCTGACTCAAAGTCATGTAGACACAGGAGCAGCAAGTAAATATTGTTCTTATCTTGAATATATTATCTTTCGCATATTATTGACAGTAGCTAATCATCTTAATATTATGTTTGTTGTTTTGTTTTCCTCAAATTCCTCAGTAGATAATTATCTTCCTAAAATAATGAGTGTACTTTACAAAGAAATAACTATTTTCTGGATTTAGTAATCCTGTTATGCTTTCCTAGGAGAAAGTGACTTACTTTTTTTCTTAGGTTTTATAGTCCTTTGATACAGACCCTTCTCAGTTTGCACCCTCCCCTCACCATTGCTAACTAATGTTCTAGAGATTTGTGGTTTATAGGCCACTTTTATAAATGGTATCCCACTTAATTCTTATGAGTCTGTGGGGTAGAGATGCATCAGTTTATCAAACATTAATTAAAGATACCTATTTGTTAGGTTCTAGGAATTTAGAGATGAATAAGATGCTTTTTACCCTCAAGAAGTTCCCAGGGTGGTAGATTAGTAAACAAATACAATTGCAAATACAGTGAAGTAAATATTAGAGCCCTAGGAATTTGGCTGGTATTAGTATAAATTTGGGAATGAGTTAAGGAAGGGCTTATTAAGGTGGAGATTCTTAAGCTTGTCATTGAAGAATGTGTAGAGCAAAGAATAGAAGTGTTGTCCTGTCAGGGGAGAGGACCAGTTGTGTAATGGTCCAGAGTTATGAAATTGCATGGCAAGAGCCTACGTGGGCACTTAAGTTGTTCGTTTTGACTTGAGTTGAGATGTGTAGAGGATCTATAGAAGAGGAAGTTGGAGAGGAAGCGAGGGTCCAGAAAATGGATTGCTTTATCTCTCATGGGAAAGATTGTTTTTTATCTTGTAGATAGTACAGAACCATTGAAATGTAATCAGGGAAGCAGTATAATCAGGTTTTTAGTTTGGAATCACTCTAGCAGATAAAACCATTTATACCATCATTATTGTTATTCCCTTTTGTCTTCTCTAGGGAAGGCTTTATCCTGGTCCATGTATTTAATAAAGCATGGTAGGGGAAGGCAAACATTTAACACCCATTAAGACTTTCTTTTATAATAAGGAGGAGGTTTTCCAAGGACAACTGACACAAACTTCTCTGAATTTGTAGGTAATAGAAAATTTATTGAAATCACCGAAAGTGACCTGTGGTCAAAGAGAGTGAAGGGTAGTAGTAAAAGAATGAAAAGACTTCAGATGTCAGGAGTTGCAGGAAGTTCTATAATAATCTCTAGCTCGGTTGGCACTCCTTAGCTGAAAAGAACCTAAATCTCTAGTGTTATTTAAAGTCAGGTGGAAAAGGCATTATAAAACCCAGGGTTATAGAATAGTAAAGCTATAATGGGCCTACGTGTGTGATGTATGTAGTGTTGTATCAGGTGAAGATTGATGTTGGGTAGTTTGGGTAGAAGCTGAATTCCCAATAAAGCAACATATGATACACTTGTTTAAAGAGGGTCTGTAATTTTTATACAGTGTCTTGTAAAATACATGTGTTTGGTGCTTGGAGAATTCTTAGAAGATGATTTGGTTTAGTAGTGGCTTTTGCTGAGTTCCTTGTCACCTGTATGTAGGGTTGAGTAAGTCTCATCCACTCATCGAAAGTGCCAGTGAAAAATTGAGATTTTCAATCTTTGCTAGGAGACAAAAAATAAAACACCCATAAATAACATTTTTCAGCTTTTCCTCCCTCAGCCATATAATAATCTTCAAGTTCCCTTTGTTTTGTCATGTCACTTTTATAAATGGGTCATTTACTTCTGGATAAAAATTTCCCACCACCAAAGGCCAGCTCTTTTTACCTTTTCCATGGTTGTTCTGTTTCTTAGGGTGACATGTTTTATCCTAGAATACGAGTATTTTTAGGAATGTACATATGTAGATGAGTAAACCCTAAAGAATTTCTACTATGTTTCATAACTTAATAGAATGAGGCTTTTCTATTCTAGGGGCAATTTTTCATCTGGGGGCAGTTTTGCCTCTTAGGGGGGCATTTGGCAACTAACTTGATGGAGACTTTTTTTTTTTCAGTTCATTATTTTTCTTTTTATTGTGACTGTTTATTTTTATTTTTATTTTTTTGTGGTACGCGGGCCTCTCACTGCTGTGGCCTCTCCCGTTGCGGAGCAGAGGCTCCGGACGCACAGGCTCAGCGGCCATGGCTCACGGGCCCAGCCGCTCCGCGGCACGTGGGATCCTCCCGGACCGGGGCACGAACCCGCGTCCCCTGCATCGGCAGGCGGACTCTCAACCACTGCGCCACCAGGGAGGCCCTATTGTGACTGTTTAAGTATGTACCCCCAAACAACATAGTTTACTTGTCTTTAAACTGAAGTATAAATCCTTTTCTCTTCAACTCCATTTACAATCAGATTTTATCTCTATTACTCCACTGAAATTGCTTGGGCAAAGGAATGGAGACATTTTTGATTGTCAAGGTTGGGAGTGGGTAGGTATCTAGTGGGTAGAGAGAAGAGATACTTCTAAACATCCTACAATGCATAGGATAGCCCCCAACACAAAGAATTACCTGATCCCAAATGTCAGTAGTGCCAAGGTTGAAAAACCTTACTCTAGGTATATGCTTCGTAACTAATAAAATTACTTTTCATTTCAGAGTTTTGAAGCACCATGTTCTTCAGTGTCACTTGAAAGTATTCAAGATACAGATCAAGAGGTTACTGATATATTTATTTACTTTGAATATTTTTAATGAAATTAAGTCAAAGGGTTCCTATTTCAATAAAATATAATGAGTATAGAAACCTTGATAGTATGAAAATAACAGTGATGTCTCTGCCTAATTCAATACGTACGTTTTTATGAAGCCATGAAAAACTATTTGGAGAAGTATTTACATTCACTTTATCACCTTTTGGCCTTTTTTTCTAATAACCTCTAATCTGTTTTGACAGAGTATCCTTTTTTTTTAAAATTAATTAATTAATTTATTTATTTATTTTTGGCTGTGTTGGGTCTTCGTTTCTGTGCGAGGGCTTTCTCTAGTTGCGGCGAGCCGGGGCCGCTCTTCATTGCGGTGCGCGGGCCTCTCACTGTCGTGGCCTCTCTTGTTGCGGAGCACAGGCTCCAGATGCGCAGGCTCAGTAGTTGTGGCTCACGGGCTCAGTTGCTCCGCGGCATGTGGGATCTTCCCAGACCAGGGCTTGAACTGGTGTCCCCTGCGTTGGCAGGCAGATTCTCAACCACTACGCCACCAGGGAAGCCCCTCTAATCTGTTTTGAATAAAGAGCATGGAGCCTGTGGCCCACAAGTTACATGAATTTTAAATTAACGTTATATTTTTGCATGCTTATGCCTTGGCTTGCCAAAATGCAGTATGATATTAACATGTTTTGCCTCATTTTTCTAATTAGCAACAAGATGAACATTTGCTCAATGAAAATGAGGGCACATACATATTTATTTTTTACCTGTTGCTTCATTTCTCAGCTAGAATCTCCTGGTTGAACCTCATAGAATTATTGCATACAATTTTATCTTCCCTGCTTCTAAATTAAAATTAGATTCATAGAACACTTTGTGTTTTTCTGTTTAAAGGAGACTTTAAAACCATACTGATTGCTTTTTATTTGTGACAGTCAGTTATACTTTTATGTCTTTTGGGTCAGTGCCCCTTGATAGAAGAAAGATTTCTCACCTCTGCTCTAAAGTTAGATTATACTTTAATTTCTTTGCATCAGAATACATCAGGGAACTACTTCCATGAAGTGAGAAGGGTATTAAGATCTGGATTTCAGTTTTTGATGGTTCATAAACAATCTTAGAAATCTTAGGAAAAGTGCTCATCATCCAGATAAAAACATATTTGGCTCCTAAAATACTTTGAAGTGAGAATGGGAATGAAAATTAACTTATTTTGGAAGTCTGTTTTGTACTGGGCTCTGTGTGAGGTTCTTCACATTATTTCATTTAATCCTTGCGAAAAATACTAAAAGGATACAGATATTTAATATTCCTATTGTGTAGATAAACTGAGACCCATGGTTGTTAAATAATATGCTTGCCTAAGGTTGCAGAAATAATAAAGTAAGAAGAGCTATATTAGAAACCTGTGTATGTTTATAAGTCTGTATTCTTTTATCATGTGGCTTTCATAGTTTTGTAAATATTTTTCTTTCCACAAACTATCTCATATTAAGTGAATTAATTAAGAATTAATTGCGGGCTTCCCTGGTGGCACAGTGGTTGAGAGTCCGCCTGCCAATGCAGGGGACACGGGTTCATGCCCGGTCCGGGAAGATCCCACATGCCGCAGAGCGGCTGGACCCGTGAGCCATGGCCGCTGAGCCTGCACGTCCGGAGCCTGTGCTCTGCAACGGGAGAGGCCACAACAGTGAGAGGCCCACGTACCGCAAAGAAAAAAAAAAAAGAATTAATTGCTTTTTTCTCTTACTAATCTGCAGAGAAAATAATTCAAAATATTTTACTGCGGGTCTTTTGCAATTTAGATGCAGATTGTAGAAGAGCTTCACGCTGCACGTGTGGGAAAAAGTGTGGATTTACCTGTGGTTCCACCTTCTGGAGAGTTAACAAGTATGGAGATTGACTTGGTGGAAGATGATGTACATTCCTCTTCTGGTATATCCTATATGCATATGACAGTTTTATGATCTCCTATGTTTTCTTAAGAATTAATGAGCCGACATTCAATTTTTATAATATTTAGATGAAAAATGTTAAAATGTGCTTATTTGAAATAATAAAGTATATTTCTTTTAGCTACAGGAATCGGGTCTAAGATTGGTCTTATCATCATTTGCTTTATATAGCTCACATAATTAGGCAGTTAGACATATTTTCTCTTTCTCCTTTTGCCAAGGGGCAGTAATCAGAGTTATGAGCTGTCTTTTATTTTTGCTCTTAATCATAACTTTTAACAATTTCAGCTTTGTAAAGCATTGATCAGAAATAATGCAAATTGCTCAAAGGTATTATATTCATGGATTTCTTATTTATATAGTAAAATTGTGATTATTCTCACTCCTTGGAGAAGATAATGATAGATATTACCCAAAATATGTTAGTGTACTGTTTTGAGTTGTATTTGTAAAAATAGTAATGCTATGTTACATTCACATTGCATTTTTCAATTTATTAAGTGTTTTCCTATGCATCACCTTACCTGTTCCTCACATGACCCTATGAAATAACAGTGCTAGTATTATCTTTTTTCTTTCTTTTACACATATTTGTTTTTTCAGTTATATTTCAGAGTACATTCAAATTAGCTTATGATTCCTAAGTACATAACTACCAGTGATAGAGTACAAGGTTTGGCAACATAGTTACTGCTGGTGCAAGTTAATTTATGATTTAAAATCCACCCGTAAGCAATATACAATATTCTACTGGTGGATAATTAAACACTGATTACTGTTCTTTCTCTTAAGAATTGGAGTAAATGCATTTTTGTTTTTATTATCTAAAGTACTGCCTTAAGAATGCTATCAAAGTTCTGTGATATCAAAATTGTAGTTATTATACAAGTCTGTTATCAAATGTCATGAAATCCTCACTTTGCTTTTTTTCTCTAGCAGATACTGCTTCAGACAAAAAGCTTTTAATTGTTGTTGACACAAATATACTGATGAATCATCTCAAATTTGTTAGAGTTTTGAAGACAACAGAAATCTCAGGTATTTATAAAACATATTTACCGATTCTGATTTTCTTATTTGAGTTGATACTTTATATTAACAGTGATGTGGGTTTTTTCCCCCCACAAACTTATTTCCATTTGGATATGCTGTTAAGTATGTGTGTGTATATATATATGAAGCATAATTAACTTAAGTTTAAAAAAAAAAAAAGAGCCTTTACAGGTTAACCTAGCTTCTAAACTTACTCTTCTTTGATTTCCAGTAGTATTTATTTTTGTAACATTCTTTTGACACCTATATCTGATTTTAGTTCCTATTTTTATCTATTATCTCTTCATTTAGATTGTGACTGTCTTTAAAACTTATAATTCTCCTATAGCAGTTTGATTTAGTAGCTCAATACATATTTGTTGATGTCTAAGAAATCTTTTTATTTTTTAGGCTTTGACAGGCTTGTGTTAATAATTCCCTGGGTTGTTGTGCAAGAGCTGGATCGTATGAAGGCAGGAAAATTATTGAAACATGCCCAGCACAAAGCTATACCTGCAGTTCATTTCATCAATGACAGTCTCAAAAATCAAGATAGAAAGCTATGGGGTCAGTCAATACAACTTGCATCTCAAAAACTTTGTAAGTATTGTTCTCTCAAGGTGCTTCCTGATTAAGATTTGTTTGGATGCTGACTCATTAATGAAGGGAAATGGTGTAGAACTTAAAAAAAAATTAACAGTATTACAGTGTGAAATGGCAGGGCATAGTGATGCTTTGGCATATTCTGTTAGGCTTGGTTTGGAGGCCTTTGATTTTTATTTTTCTGCTTCTCCTAGACCTTCTTAGGTTATGTCCATATTTCACAGAGGATGACTGTATAGTTCTGTATGCATAGTTGTCTATATTACAGTACTTTGGACTCTTTTTTTTAAAATACCATGCTGAGTGATGAGGCCAGTAAGTGATGTATGTTTCTAATCATCACTGCATGCAGTTAATATAATGCAGAGGCAGGCATTGTTTTCCTCTGGTTTGTCAGAACCTGTAATAAGGAGGTATTTTTATTAGAGAGGTCTATAGATTTTCTCCTGATTTTTTTTCCATATTAGTTTTTTTTTTAGTCATTTAAAAATCTTAGAACCTAAGTATGTTCTTCATGTTTTTATTTTATTTTTAATTTTTTAATTTTTTTAAACATCTTTATTGGAGTATAATTGCTTTACAATGGTGTGCTAGTTTCTGCTTTCTAACAAAGTGAATCAGCTATACATATACATATATCTCCATATCTCCTCCCACTTGCATCTCCCTCCCACCCTCCCTTTCCCACCCCTTGTTCTTCATGTTTTATATAACTATTTGGAAAAAGATCTGTGTGTAAAGCAACACTGTTGCCTCTGCAGAGTTTATACATACATTTAGAGGATATATTTCATTCTTTAAAAATTTGTTTCTTTCCAACTCAGAAATATTTGTATATGTAGATTTATATTATTTTAAATATGGATTTATGTTGTCTACTGTATCCATATTTACCATAGGATATGAAAGAATTCATCTTTAGATGAATCTAATCATGAAATTAACCCTGAGAAGGCTTTTGGCACAGCTGTTTAGTCTTAAATCTTTGAAGAAAAAGGGCCTCTCTCATTAATTCCTTTATTTATTCCCTTTACAAATATTTATTAGCTCTTAGTATATTCCAAATACAATGCTTATGCATTTTGAGTAGGAACATCATGTGCTGTTTAAGAGCTTTTAAAGGAAACCACTAAAAAAAGGTCACTTATTAGAGTTAAGAAAATATTAAAAATATTAAAATTAAAAACATTATATTAAATTGAACACCTTAGATGGTCTTTTTTTTTTACTTTCTGTTATGAAAACTTTCAAATGCAGTAGAATATAATATAATGAATCCCTATGTACCTCTCACTCATTTTCAGTGATTCTCAACATTTTGTCATTCTTGTTTATTCTCTTATTTCCTTCTCCCCTTCTCCCCCAACTCGTGGAACTCCTGTAGTACTTTGGTATGTATTGCTAATAGACAGGACTTTTTAAAAAAACAGCCACGCAGTTAACAAAACCTCTGATCTAAACCATCATTTCAGTAAAACCCCGATACTTAAGAAGAGGTGGGAATTTTTTTTTACTCTTAATCTTTTATTGTTTTTCTTTGTTAGTTGATACAAATTGTGTTTTATTATATAATTATATAGATGATGATTATAATAGACAACACTTACATGGCCATTACTCTCCAGACCCTTTTCTAAGTGCTTTACAGCTAATATCTCAATCAAACCTTATAGTACTTATGGAAGACAAATTCTTACTAGATCCATTTTATTGATGAGGAAATTGAGACATAGAGATGTTAAGAACTTGTCCTAAATGGAATATCTATCCCTTCAATAGATTGACTTTGAGACTTATTTTAGAAGAGCTAATTTTAGAATAGATATTTTGGCCACATTTATTATTTATAGATGCTTGTTATGTTTATTTTGATTTTTCCATTTTTATGTGCTTTTTCGATACTTTGACTTCTTCAGTCTGTGCTTTTTGGGTTATTAAGGAGGATAAATCATAGTAGTGGTCTCAAACTTCTGTGCTGCTTCAATTTCTGGGTCTTTCTTGAAATCCATATTTCACTTTAAAGCTTAAATTGGTATTATTTGATCTTTGTTTTGTTAAATTGTGCTTTTAATTATAAGGTTGTATATAGATTATTTGTGTAATTGTCTGTGTCAGATAAATCCTTTATGTGTTTCACTGTATCAGTGTTATGTCACACTGATTATTTAAAACATTCTTTATAAAATCTAATGTATTCAATACATTTATTCTGTTGATAGTGATTTTATGATATCCTTTAGAAATATCCTTAGTCATTTTTATCATAATAAAATTATATTTTATATTCTAATGGTAAATTGAAATTCTTATGAAAAAACTTAATTCAGGATTATTGAGTGAAATTAAAGTACTTGCTTGGAGAAAAGCAAGAACAAAACAGTCTTTACACTTTACATCTGTCGAGCACATTTGCCACTAACTCTAATAATTGCTTATCTTGCTGTATTATTTTCTTTTATGTAATCACAGTATTATAACAATGCATTTTTTTAGACAAGCATTCTCCATTAAAAAAAAGAAAAATGCCACAAATTGAATGCAGATAGTCCATGTTAAAGTAGCCTTAGTTGACCATAATTGTAGTGTTGTCCTTACTCTTTTTAAAATTGTGTTTATTTGATGTAGTATGCATTATGGTGAGAAGAGAATAGGATTTGAAATGTGATTGACCTGGGTTTATAAGCTGACCTAGGGAAAGTTAAAGGTGAGGAAACTGAGTAAATGAATTGGGGGGAAATGACCTCCCCCTGAAAAAAATGGTTGTGAAGATTGGTTGAGCTAATATATTACTTAATGATTTATGGTCTGGAATAGGCGATAATTCTTTTGTGTCCTTTTACATGAGAAGGTTATACAGATTGATTAGAAAAACTAAAAATCCCTTTCCCCTAAATGGACATAGATTATTAATAGGTAATTCACAAAAGAAGAAGTACAACTAGTCAGTCCTTTGTTCAAGGCAAATATTTTCCTGTCTGTTTGCTGTTTTTAATATTGTTAATTTCTTATGTATAAAGTTTTAGTTTATATCTTTCACTTTTTCCTTTGTTGTTTTTTTTATTGCTTCTATGTTTAGAAGCTACTCCTTCCCAGCGCTTGATAGGAACACAGTGCTCAGTGCATTGGGAATATGAATTAGTAACTTTTCAGGAGAGCAATTTATTAGTGTGTATTAAGAAGCCAAAAGAGATGGTTCTCTTTCTAGAAATTATTTTAAAGAAATAATCAGAGATGCTCACAGTGATTTATATAAATAATGTTCATCACAGCATGATTTATGCAGCAAAAAAATTGGAAACAATCTGTCTAACAATTGGAGAAGTTACATATAATGATGTAGCCATATGAGAGAATATTGTACTTTGAAAAATGTTAATGACGTGTGATATTAAAATAAGATTTAAAAGAATATAAAGTGCAACCCCAAATTTCTTAGATTAAGTTAGACAGAGAAAGACAAATATCATATGACATCACTTACATATGGAATCTATAAAAAATTAATACAAAAAAACCACTTAGAAATTAGTCTCAGTTCTGCAGGCTAGAAGTCTAAAATCAGTGTGTCAGCAGGCTTATTTCCTTCTGAGGGCTTTGAGAGAAAGATCTGTTCCAAACTGCTCTTCTCGTCTTATAGATGGCCATCTTCTCCCTATGTCTCTTCACATCGTCTTCTCTCTGTGCACGTCTGTCTCCAAATTTCCCCTTTTTAATAAGAATACAAAGTCCTATTGGATTAGGGCTGACACTAATAGACTCACTTTAACTTGCAAAAAGAATAAAAAACAAAAACAGGATTTAAAAGAATATGAAGTACAGTCCCAAATTTCTTAGATTATGCATGTATACTTATAGATGGTGGATATTGGTAATATTGAGCTGATGGAATTATGAGTTATTGTAATTTTCTTAATATTTACTGAATTTTCCAGATTTTCTATAATTTTTTTTTTTTTTTTTTTTTTTTTTTTTTTTTTTTTTTGGTGGTATGCGGGCCTCCCTCTGTTGTGGCCTCTCCCGTTGCGGAGCACAGGCTCCGGACGCGCAGGCTCAGCGGCCATGGCTCAC
>NC_041217.1:28588410-28645120 GCF_002837175.3 Physeter macrocephalus
TGCATCGGCAGGCGGACGCGCAACCACTGCGCCACCAGGGAAGCCCTAATTATTTTATTTTTATAATTAGGTAAAAATAATTAAAAGCAAAAATAAAGTTATCTGACACCTTCCACATGAAACATTTGTTCCATCATTTTTGTATTTTCTTTTATTATATTTTTGTTGAATCATTTATCTGCCAAATATTTGTACCAGACACTTCTAAGTGTTGAGGTTGCATCAGTGAATGAGACATACAAGGCCTGCTATTGAGAAGCTTTAATTCTATTAAATGTTAAAAATCATATTAACTATAATTTATACAGAATTTATTTTGGTGTTGAATGTGAGTAGAGGTCGTTGCTGTTGAAGTGCCATTTAAGCTGAGTCTTAAGTAATAAATGTATGCTACTTAAGGAACACATGATATAAGCATATATTGGGCCAAGTGTTCCATATAAATTTTCTCATTTAATCATCCTGTTAAGCAGTTTGTCCATTATTACATGTCCAGTATGTGGGAAAGCAGGGATTCAAACCCAGATCAGTCTGTTTTCAGAGTCTGTTTTGTTCACTTTTGAATAGTACCTGAGCAGGTGCTCAAAAATATTTGTTGATAAAATATTTCATAAATATTCTTGTAGTTTTAGGTATATCTTCCAGGCCCATGTGTCCTAGAAAAAGTGACAGAACAGGTAATCTTGAACTTTGATACCTTTAGAGCATGTACTGTAGGCTTTAAACATCCTTTTTTTGGTCAAATTGAATTACTAAAGTTAACCAGTGATTTTGAGCTGCCCATTTTGCATTATTGTGGCATTTACTCTGTGAGCTAAAAGAAGGAAAATTGGCTGCTATAATATATGTCTGTCTGGCTGGCTGGTTGTCTGATTAAAGAACTGAATCACATCTCCCTAAGGCTCATGCTGTGAGATCAGTTGAGTTCTGCCTAGATTTCACCACGAGATTGCAAGACCCCAAAGAGCTTGTCTTTTGAATGCCCAATTACCTAGCGTAGGCACCTGGTGCAAATTAGACCCTATATAAATATTTATTGAATGCATGAATGAATTTTCTAATTTGAAAGTTTAGAGGACTAAGTAACTGTAGGCTAAAAGTTGAGGGGAAAAAAGGTTATAATCTGGGAACAAAGTTGAGGCTCCCTGTCCAGTACATCTTGAATTTCAGTGTGTAAGAGAGTTGCCAAGGGCTTAAATCAATCTTTGGGTCCAGGCTCCAAAGAGTCTTATCCAGAAATGGGTCTGGGTAAGTACCCCAGGGAGTTCTGAGGCAGGTAGTGTAAGGACTTATATAAGAAATGCTGTCTTTGGTCCTATTCCTACATATTACATTATTTTCACAAAAAACCAAACTTACTACATGCTTTAAGGCTTGGAGAATGCTAGAGGACACTCTGTCAGCCACATATTAGCATTTGTTAGAAATTACTTTTTGTATTCTTTGCCTAGCGCCTGTGTTGCCTTCTCGTGTACATCTCTCTCTAAATGTTATTGCTTAGAGTTTAAGAAAAAGCAGACACATGAAGGTGGTTCTGTTGCTGGCAGAACAGTTGCTTATAATTTTACAGACCTCTTTTAAGTTGTTAATTTTAAGCATGATGTAATCATATAATTTACTTATGTTAAGTCACTAAGGGACTGAAGTGAGACTAGATTCATAGCTTTTGGTTTCTAATATGGCATTTAACCTACTGATCAGATTTTTTCCATTGGGTTTATTAATAGGCATATCCTATTCCATTTTACTGATAGTAGCAAACTAATCAGTTTATTAAACCCACAACTATATGCTGCCTGAATTCTAGATCCAGAATTTTCAAGGCATTGTTTTTGTTGTGTCTTATCTTCCTCTTCTTATTTAACAAGTTTTCTTTCTTTTAGATGATTTGATTTGTAAATATGGCCTAGATTATTCATACAGTTCCCACATTTTTAGTGTGCTTATTGATTGTTGCTTTTACTAAATTTGCAGATGGATTCAGTGATGAGAACAATGATGATCGTGTATTAAAATGCTGTCTTCAGTACCAAGAATTATTCCCTTGTTCTCTTGTTATTTTGTGCACGTGAGTTTCATGATCATTTTACTCTTTTTTTAAAAGTAGCGACTTATATTAAAGAATTTTTTAAAGTCATATGTGTCCCCCATACCAAGATGAAAAACATACATACTTTTCTAAATCTGCCAGTATGTTCAGTTATATCTCACATTCTTATAATGTGCAAGCTATAGAAGAATGAGATTTGAATCTCATGGTTTCATTTCAACTTAATTTATTTGATATTTGGAAAACTTTTGAAAAAGCAGGGAAAGTCAGTTTAACATCCCCAAAAAATAGAAATAAAAATCTGACATTTTTGATCATGAGGCAGGAGAGTTAATTAACTAATTAATTAATTTGTGGAGAAAGGCTAAGTTATGTTTCAGTTATATCCTTGATGCCTGTGATAGAGTTAGAGTTGGAATTTTGGATCTACCACTGAATCAGCTTTGTGACCTTGGAAAGTTGCTTAATGTTTCCTCATGTGTAAAATCTAGGGAGGATAATAATACCTGCCTTTATAAGGTTATTGTGAGTATTTAGTCAGAAAAAATATATATATGACTTAGAAGAGTGCCTAGCACATAAAATTATCTCAATAAGTTTTTTCCTCCTTCTCCCTTCCTCATTCCATTCCTTCATTCCCAACTAATGTATTCATAACTTAGTTCTAAGGTAAAAGTATCATAATGTTAAGCAAAATTGTATTCATCATGTATGAGAAAAGGCTTTAAAGGAACTGATAAGAGCAATTTTAATTTGCAGTTTTAGTCTGAATTGTATTCACTGAAAAATGGACTTTTTACAGTTTCATGATCATGCCTAAGTTCTCTGAAATGGAGTGATTATAGAAATGAATAGCTGTAAGATTTTTCTTGTAGGGGGGCTTGGTCAATTATCATTTTAGCTGTGTTCAAAGATAATGTTATTTTTTTATATTAAAGGAAATATTAGAGATTTCTATCTCTAGTTTCAAATTATTTTTTAATCTAGGACATAATATATCATGTTGGAGTTTGTTGAAGGCTGAAATAGAATTAGTAATATGTTACTCATTTTGAATTTGAGATAAACTAAAATTGAGAGATAATTTTTATATAATTGTTATTTTTTTTAGTTCAACTTAGAATGAAAATTAAATTGGTGCGATTTTATCAGTTCTCCATTATTTCTGCAGTCACTGTTTTGGAATTAACAGATGTAACAGTTTTTAGTGAAATGAAAATTTGTAGTCAGACTTTACTTTTTTTTTTTTTTCTTATGTGGTACGCGGGCCTCTCACTGTTGTGGCCTCTCCCGCTGTGGAGCACAGGCTCCGGATGCGCAGGCCCAGTGGCCATGGCTCACGGGCCCAGCCGCTCCGCGACATGTGGGATCCTCCCGGACCGGGGCACGAACCCGCGTCCCCTGCATCGGCAGGCAGACCCTCAACCACTGCGCCACCAGGGAAGCCCCCAGACTTTACTTTTAACTGACATCATCAGGCGAGCCTGTTTTTCATATTTATTTTTTCCTATAAAGTGTGATAATCATACTGTGTTAAGTCACACATACTTAATGTGAGGATACATTTATATTACTTAAACGGATGATGATTATAATAATAATAACAACGGTGATTAGGAGAACCCTTCTATAAACACTATATACTATACCTCATTCTAAGTGCTTTACTCACATTTGCAATCCTAAATATGGGCCAGCAACCCCCAGTTAATATTTCCAGTCCACATCTCTCTTCTAAAGTCTCGACTAGTATATTCATCTACTTATTCGATATCTCTGTTTGGATGTCTCATAGACATCTGGAACCTACCATCTCCAAAAATGAACTCCTGGTCTTTCCTTCTAAACTGTTCTCCATCTGAATAAAAAGTGCCATCTTCCACCCATTTGCTAAAGCCAGAAACCTAGGAGTCATTTTTGATTCCTGCCTTTCCTTCGTAACCTACATCCAGTTAAATAGCAGGTCTTGTATGGTCTTCTTTTCTTTGTCTATTCTGCCACCATCCGATGTCAAGTGATGTTATTTTTCCTGTTCCTTTTCTGCTCTAAGACCCATTATGCTCTCTACTTCAATACTTACTTTCCATTTATTTTTCAAAAAGTAATAATGGTATTTTTAATTTTTAAAAAGTTTCATTATGAAGAATTTCAACAACTTTCGAAGTGAAGAAGAGTTAATAAACTCCTAAATAGTCAGTTACAACAATTATCAAGATTCTACCATTCTTCTGTTATCTATATTTCCATCTACTCCCTGTCCCCCTATATGATTATTTTTATACAGTTCTTTTTATTTTAAGGGAAAATGTATAATATTAAAATGCCCAAATCTTAACTATACAGTGTTGACAGTGGATACCCTGGTGTAGCCCACATCCCTCTTGATACATAGAATATTTCCATTACCCCAGAAAATACTCTTCATGCCCCTTTTATGCTCTTTTCCTAGGTTCTTAAGGTGGATGCTTAGATCATTTTTGAGACTGCTGTAAATTTCCCTTTAAGCACTGCTTTAGCTGCATTCCACAAATTTTGATATGTTGTGTTTTTATTTTCATTCAATTTAATATATTTTATAATTTTCAGGAATTCCCTGGCAGTCCAGTGGTTAGGACTCAATGCTTTCACTGCCGGGACCCAGGTTTGGATTCGATCTCTGGTCGGGGAGCTAAGATCCTGGAGCCATGCGACGTGGCCAAAAAAAAAAAAAAAAAATTATAATTTTCCTTATAACTTCCTTTTTGACCCATAAGTTATTTAGATATTTGTTGCAATTAATTCCAAATATTTTCAAAATTTCCAGTTATCTTTTGTTATTGATTTGCTCTTTCATTCTGTTATGACTTGAGAACATAATTTATATGATTTCTGTTCTTTTAAATTTGTTAAACCTTGTTTTATGGCCAAGAATAAGGTCTAACTTGGTGAATATTTTATGTGCACTTAAGAAGAATGTATTCAGCTCTTGTGGGTAGAGTATTCCATAAATTTTAAATAGGTCAGTTTTGTTGATAGTGTTGTTCATGTCTTCTATAACCTTACTAATTTTCTGTCTACTTGTTCTATGATTACTGAGAGAGGAGTATTCAAATTCCGAACTGTAATTGTGGATTTGTTTACTTCTCCTTTCTGTTCTGTTTGTTTTATTTCATGTATTATGAAGCTCTGTAGTCAGAGGCATACACATTTAGGATTGTCTTCTTGGTGAATTGATACCTTTCTCATTATACAGTGTCTCACTTTGTTACTGATAATATTCCTGGTTCTGAAGTTTTCTTTGTTTAGTATTAATATTACTACTCCAGTTTTGTTTGCTTAATATTTATATTGTATATCTTTTTCATCCATTTACTTTTAACCTATCTGTGTCTTTAAATTAAAGTAAATATTTTGTGGATAGCATGTAGTTGGTACTTTTCTTTTTTTCCATTCTGACAATTTCTGTCTTTTTAATTGATGAGTTTCTATTATTCACAGTTAATTGGTTGGATCAGAATCTACCATTTTGCTAATTATTTTCTATTTGTTCAGCTATTCTTTTCTTCCTTTTCCTTTTTTTTTTTTTTTTTTGCTTGGATTAATTGTGGTGCCATTTTATCTCCATTATTGACTTTATACCTTTTTGAAAAAACTTTTTAATGGTTACTTCAGTGTTTATAATATACAGCTTTACTTGATCAAAGTCTACCTTTAAATAATACTATATTGCTTCATGTGTATTGTAAGGATTTTAATATGCTTCGAATTTCTCCCCCTGTCCATTTTTGCTATCATTGTCATATATATATTTTAGAGAAACAATAAACACAATGCTTTGCTAATATTTTTGCTTCAGCCATTTACCATCTAAAGCAATTTAAAATAAAGTGAATATTTTAATCTTGCATTCCATTTTTAGCACTCTTCATTTCTTTTTTTGGATCCAAGTTTCTGTCTGGTGTCAGATTTCTGGTCATATTCATTTTGCCCAAACAACTTTCTTTGACATGTTAAATCTGTTGGCAGTGAATTTTCTGGTTTTATTTGTCTGATAGTGTATTTATTTATTTATTTTTGAAAGATATTTTTACTGGATGTACAATTCTGGGTTGATTTTTTTTCTTTTTCTTTTTCTTCTGGTATTTTAAAAGTGTCACTCCATTTTCTTCTAGCTTGTTTGGTTTCTGATGAGAAGTCTGCTGTAAATGTTGTCTTTTTCCTCTGTGTGTAATGTGTCTTTTTTTTTCCCCTCTCATTGCTTTCAAGACCTTGTCTTTTGTTTTTTTAGCAGTTTGTTTTAGCAGTCTTTAGCAGTTATGGCCAGTTGTTTGTGTGTATGTTTGTGGTAGAGGAGAGGAAATTATCCTGCTTGATATTCTCTGAGCTTCTTGGATCTATGGTTTGGTGTTCATTTTTAGTTTTGGAAAATTCTCAGCCAAATATTTCTTCAAATATTTCTTCTGCCCCATTCCTTCTTTTCTCCTTCTGGTATTACAGAATTACATTGTAGTAGTCAGCATCCATGATGACTCCAGTGATCCCTGCCTCTTAGTACTTTTTGTTTGTTTGTTTTTGTTTTTTCTTTTTTCTTTTTTTTTTTTGGCTGCGCTGCATTGTGAGATCTTACTTAGTTCCCTGACCAGGGATGGAACCCAGGCCCCCTACAGTGGAAGTGCAGAGTCCTAACCACTGGACTTCCAGGGAATTCCCTGTGCCTCTTAGTATTAATGCCCTTGTGTAGTCCTTTCCTACATTGTACCAGGATTGGTTGTCTGTGTGACACATAGCATGCATCAGAAGCGATGGTATGTCACTTCTGAGATTAGGTTATAAAAGACTGGGAATTCCTTCTTGGGCACTCTTTTGTTTCTTCCATCTCTCTTGGATCACTTATTGTGGGGAAGCAAGCTCCATGCTGTGAGGAGCCCTGTGGAGAGGACCACATGCTGAGAAACTGAAGCCTCCAGACAAAAACCAATGAAGGGCTACTCCCTGCCAATAGCCACATGAATGAGCAGCAATTAAATCTTGAGATGACTGCAACCCCAGGCAATAGCCCACTTCACCTTTGTGAGAGACCGTGAGCCAGAACCATTCAGTAAAGCTACTCTCAGATCCCTGACTCTTAGAAGCTGTGTGAGATAATAAATGTTTTTTCAAGCTGCTAAATTTGGGGGATTAATTGTTACACAGCAGTAGACAACTAATACATGCATGTATATTGGACCATTTGATATTGTCCAACAGCTCTTATGTATTTTTTTAACCTTTTACTCTCTTTTTGTTTCAGTTTGGATAATTTCTTTTGACCTGTCTTAATGTATGTTGTTTCTTTCCTCACTTGTGTTGAGTCTGTTGAGGAGCCTGCTGAAGGCATTCTTCATTTCCATCTGGTTTTACATGCTATTCACCTTTTTCATTAGAGCCTCTAACAGATTAGTCAAAATTATTTAAAATTTCCTATCAGATAGCTTCAACATCTGTGTCATGTCTGAGTCTGGTTCTGTTGATTGCTTTGTCTTTTGGCAGTATGTTGCTTTTTTTTCTGGGCAGAATTTATATGCAGATTTTAGGACTCACCTTCTCTGTGGTTTCCTCCCTTCTTCAGGTTCCCCCTTAACTTTCTATATGCTCTGGCCAGTCCTGAACAGTGCCTTCTGACATTTCAAGCCATAAAGGCTGTGGCTTTCTGTTGTAAGGCATTGATGAATTGGGGAATACCCTCAGGCAAAAAGATAGAAAATTGTGGCTCTTACCAGTGCAGCATCTGCTTCCTGAATGTAGATTCCCCTCCACCTTCTGCCTACATTTGATTGCCTTCTAGTGCCTTCAGATAGGGTTTTTTGGCGTTGTCTTTTTTTGTTGCTTTTGGTCCAGATTTTCTAATTCTTGTTGTGGGAGGGTTAGTCTGACCGAGCTACTTTGCCATCAACAAAAGCTGGAAGCCTACTGGTTGCAAGAACAACAGTTTGGTAAACACAGATCTGATCATGTGATTTCCCCATTGAAGCCCTTAAATCTCTTTCCATTTATTAATGTTCTTGCCTTTCTCTGTAGCCACATAAACTGGTCTCATGCACTATGCTCTAATCATACTGGCTCTTTCAGCAAATAGCAAATTCACATCATTTGTCTTATGCTCACTCTAAGTAAATTTATAATTGCTTACCCTGTGTAAATTATTTATCTTATTATGGCTCTCTATGTTTATCTTGGGATGATCATATTCTTGTGTTCAAGTCCATCTCCCACTTACCAGGTATAACTTTGGACAAGTTACTTAACATTTTTATACCTCAGTTTCTTTCTTTCTTTTTTTTTTTTTTGGCCATGCCGCATGGCTTGTGGGATCTTGGTTCCCTGACCAGCGATTGAACCCAGGCCCTCAGCAGTGAAAGTGTGGAGTCCTAACCAGTGGACGCCTAGGGACTTCCCATACACCTCAGTTTCTTATGTGTGAAATGGGGATAAAAATTAGTACCACTCCTACCTAAGAGGTTTGTTGTGAGAATTAAATGGATTGATATATATATAAAGTGCTTAGAACAGTGCCTGGTACCTGGGAAACATTCAATATATAATAATAATTATTATTCTCAAAAGCTCAGGTGATTTGATTCTAGTGTATATTTATTTATCTTCTATATTAAAAAAATTGTTATTGTTTGTTAATATATATGCTGAGAATCACCAACCTCTGATTAGATTCCATGTGTCTTTAGTTGCCATGTGATTTATCTTATAAAAAACAAAATATTTTTTCCTCCTAACCCAACCTTAGGGATGATAGAAATTTAAGAAACAAAGGCCTAATAAGTGGTGTGAAGTCACTCAGTAAAGAAGAATTGAGTGCAGAATTATTAAACTTATCTCTGAACACAGTTGTATGTCATCAGCCTTGTATATCTAAACAACAATTGAAAGCAGGTAGTATTCTTACTACAAATAATTAGAAATATATCTTATTTTATATACTAAGAATATTGATAACAGTTGGAATTAATAGTAAATTTTTATTTTGTACATTGAAAGTAACATTGTTTGGAGTATTTTCTGGCACAAATGGTAGAGATGAATGAATATTATAATGGTAATCCAAGAGAAAATATAACATTATTGCCTTCTACATATCTTTTATAAATTAATTTGAATTTTTGTCTGTTACACTCACATACATTTTTATATATTTATAATCCCTGTGTGCATCCTATTTTTTACCTCAGAGTATACCTTTTAAATTAATAGTAGCTACAGGAAATATTCATTTGAGGTAGAGAGAAATTTTTAGTTTATTTTAAAAATTAGTTCCATATTCATAACTTTCTATTAATACAGCAAAAACTCAGTAATAGAGAAACTTGAAGGACTCTAGTAATAATTTTTTTAAAAAATTTGAACGAATATTTAAGAAAGCTAAAGGCAATACTGCTGTTTTATCTCTTTTTTTCCACCAGAATAATCTGTTCTATGGCTTGATATTTGTTGAAATATATTAAATGTTACATAATTTAAAAATACATCCCTCCATTTCCCTCTGTGGGAAAAATAATTATTGAAGTCTCTAAAAGCGTTTGTATATGCTTCATGTATACATATATCACATGCTACTTATTTGACCTTTTTGGTAATAAAATTTCTTTTGTCATAATGTTCAAAATGGCATTTAGAGAGAGTAACAGAATATTCTAGTTTACAGTTTTTCAAGGGAAACATGCGTTTGGTTTGCCCATTATATTACTGTCATTTTAAATCCTTGGTTTGTATTTGTAGAGATAAGCCCCTTAATACATTGAATTTTGCCATAAAGAAATTGCAGTTGTTTGCAGGTATCAAAGTAATAATTATATTGAAATAATATCAATTAAAATAATCAAAACTTATTTTAGAAGGGGAAGGCATAAAGGTGGTTAAGTCAGAGCTTTTAGTCTTTTCAAAGCAATTTATTGATGTGAGTTGCGATTGGAAGAATATATTATCTTTGGAAGAAAACACATTTTGATCCATAGTTCTTTGTTTTCTATTATAAATAGATGCAAAGCATTATTTTAATTTTTACTTTTTATGAAAATAATAAAATTTAAATTTTGGTTAAAATATCACACTCATTTCTCAAATTTCTATTTTAGTAAAAACATTTCGTCTCCTTTTGTCAAAAGATAAAGCTTTTGCTAATGTGATATATTTATGTTGAGTCTAAAACAACTATACTAGAAATAAATGTTTCTAAATACTGTTTTATTTTTATTTTTAAAATTATTTATTTATTTATTTATTTATTTTTGGCCGTGCCACACGGCTTGCGGGAGTTCCTCAACCACGGATTGAACCCGGGCCACGGCAAGTGAAAGCCTGGAATACTAACCGCTAGGCCACCAGGGAACTCCCATGAATACTGTTTTAAAAATAAAGTATTCATTTGTTTTTTAGGATCAAATACTAACTATATCCATTAAATGTTTATTATTTATGGCCAAATACTAATTATATATGTAAAATATTTACTATTAGTGTCCTAAATAAAGCCTGTAACTATTTGTTTTAAAGAAGCAACACCTTTAGAGAAGAGCTGTGAGGAGGAATCTACAAACTCTGGACTATGCATTCTACTTGAAAGCATTGTATCTGATCTCGAAAAATCTCTTGGAACAGCTTTATCTTCAATATTAGAAACAGAAATGAAAATTGCTTTTGGAAACCTTTGGATGGAGGTGATTATTTCAACTCTTAGTTGAAAATTTCCTTTTTTTTTTAAAAAGAAGATGTTGGGGGTAGGAGTTTATTAATTTATTTATTTATTTTTGCTGTGTTGTGTCTTTCTTCATTTCTGTGCAAGGGCTTTCTCTAGTTGTGGCAAGCGGGGGCCACTCTTCATCGTGGTGCGCGGGCCTCTCACTATCGCAGCCTCTCTTGTTGTGGAGCACAGGCTCCAGACGCTCAGGCTCAGTAGTTGTGGCTCACGGGCCCAGTTGCTCCGCAGCATGTGGGATCCTCCCAGACCAGGGCTCGAACCCATGCCCCCTGCATTAGCAGGCAGATTCTCAACCACTGCGCCACCAGGGAAGCCCGAAAATTTCCTTTTTATTGCTAAAGATTTATTACCTTATTTTAAGAAATATTACTTATATACAATGTGTAAGCTTTATTGTAATAATCTACATCACATAATATTTTTTTCTTGAAGTTTTTGGAATAACTCTTTGAAAGCTAAGTGTTGGGCATTTCCTAAAGATTAGGACTATATTTTATCATTCTTTTTTTTTGAATTTTATTTTATTTTTATAGAGCAGGTTCTTATTAGTTACCTATTTTATACATATTAGTGTATACATGTCAATCCCAATCTCCCAATTCACACCACCACCATCACCCCCACCCCCCCTCTTCCCCCCTTGGTGTCCATATGTTTGTTCTCTACATCTTATCATTCATTTTTTTCAGTGAACAAATATTTATTGTGTGTCTACAGTGTGTCAGACACATTGCCTCCATGGAGCTTAAATTGAATTCAGAAAACCTCTCATTTTAAGTTTATTTGAGTCAAAATGTCTAGTATAGGGAATGACCTTAGCAATATGTTTTCAGAAAGAGAAGTTAAATGTTGGCTTATGTCATGTAAATATGAGAATCAGAGTATAAATTTGATATTAGTAAAATATTTTGAATTTTCTTTAGGTTCACATCTTTTCTGCAGTCAGTAAAACACCACTTTGGCAATAGTGGCCTTTTTAGTTTAATGTTTGTTTGCTATTCACATTTATCATTAGCAGAAACTTTGTTTCCCATAAATTGTATCTCTTCCCAATATTCATTGAGATTCTAATATTTGCCAATGTGGCTTGATTATATTATCAAGTGTTGAACCAAGATGATGAAGCATGATCAGATTCTTCTAGGAAGGTTGACGTAAATTAGATTTCATAATAGAGTCTAGGAAAGTCATTGCATGTGAACAATTCAGAAAAGGATGTGCTGACATCTTGTAGTACTAAATGATCAATCTTCTTTGTAAACATGTCTTTACAAGAGTGTAGCAAGTGTCAATTATAGTTGACAATTTTTTTCTATATAGATTATTTTCTCTAGTTTTATGAAATAGATTGATTTCCTCATAGAAGTGACCCAGTTGAAAAGTAGATCGACAACTTTTGCTGATTAGAACTATGCTTCCTCTGATTAGAACTGTGTTTTCTTTTTGCACACATAGTTTCTGAAGCTATAAGGATTAATACTAATATGAATTTTACAAAAGCAATTTGCAGTGGAGTTAGCATTTTAAGATTGTGATTGGCGTTTAATAAAACATCTTTTAGTTTAAAAAGAATTCAGCTATGTTTTGCCTGGAAATACATTTAGGAATTCCTAAATAGGTACTTTTAAATAATAGGAATAATAAGTGAATCAATGATGCTATTTTTTTCTAGGTGCTGTACTTGAAACCACCATGGACTCTAATACATTTATTACAGTGCTTTAGAAAACATTGGTTGGCTGTATTTGGATTAGTTATGGAAAAGAACTTGCTTTTAACTGTTGAGAGCCTATATGAAAATCTCTCTAAAGGTTTGAATCTTTTATCTTGTCTTTGGAAGTGTTGTATTAAAGTCAGACTAATAGATATACTCCATGGAATGTGAAGATGAATTAATAAGAGATTTGTCAATTAGTTCTTAACCATTTATACTTCTAATTTCTTAAGGAAATTTATGGCAGCTGGATGAATGGATGCAGTTCTAGAGCTTGTAACTGTTAATTGTATCATTGTTGTCCTGGATATTGTGAATATATAATTTTTAATAATGTTTGAAAACTTTTTAAAGTTTATTTAGGTATGCAAATAGAATTATGTGGATTTTTTTTCATTTCTCAACGTGTTTAACGCACAGACTTTGACTACATTTCATGTACTAATTTAAAGAATAGTTTATCAAGGTTTCTATTTAAAATACATGGATAAGGAATAGGAAACCTTTGGCTTTGGTGCATAGTGAATTTTAGAACCAAGACTAGACTAAAATCAACGACTTAGTTGGTAGTGTTTTTTGTTTTTTTTTTTTTTAAGAGAAAAAAAGTTTTCTTAAATCTGGAAAAACAAAGCACAGAACAACCAACGTTTCAAACAAAGTCACAAAAAGCACGAACCCGTGTCCCCTGCATCAGCAGGCGGACTCTCAACCACTGCGCCACCAGGGAAGCCCCCAGTTGGTAGTTTTTAAACTGTGTTGCACAGAACCTTCTTGAAGTGCCTCTGGAGTTGCCACAGATTGGAGGTGGAAAGGTTGATGGGGAACCTGATAATAGTGGGCCTTTGGCCCTCAACTCCAACTTTAGCCATTCAGCTTTCTTTTGTTTGTTTATATATAGAGATTCCATGTATGATTAAAAAAGAAAAAGTTTTTCTGCTAAGAAGCAAAAGATGTGAAAAGCACTGGTCTAATGTTATTAAAGTCTGTGTTTTATTGATATGATTAAGGAAACAAGACTTGAGAGGGTAAGTGATTTGTCCAAAGTGAACAACTAGATTTGTCTTGCTGTACCTTTAAGAAGCAAAGTATAACCATTATTAGGATGTTCAGTTGATTCTTGACTTTTTTTAAACTTCTCACATGAAGTGATCTATTCTGTTTATTATTTTATGTATTAGTTATATCCTGTCTACTTTTAAAAAAATAACTTGAGTATATGTGAGCCTTTACATGACCACCTGGGTACGGGAGGTTTTAAGTTAGGCTTTAAGGTACAAGAGCCAGGTAACGAAGAATAAGAAAGATAGTTTTACTATAAAACATGTGAAAACAATTGAACACACTTGAACACAGATTTTGACACTAAGCTTCCTGGAAACTAAGATAAAACAAAAACATTCTATGGAGGGGTATGCCAGTTCTCTCTCTCCCCTCAAGTATAAACTCTTTGAAAATGTTTTATATCTTTAAAAACTTCCCCAGGGAATTTAAAGTGCCTAGTCAATACCTTATGACTTATATATGAATATCTATTTTTAAAAGCTGCTGATTTTTTAAAAAAGACACACTTTCCAGGCATTGATCTTTAACTATGGAAAATATTTATTGGGGTATTATTATATAAGGAATATATATATATGGAATGACATACTGGACATGTCTCCAAAGCAGTTTTACAAGATATATAGAAACATTG
Source organism: Physeter macrocephalus (assembly GCF_002837175.3). Taxonomy (NCBI): domain Eukaryota; kingdom Metazoa; phylum Chordata; class Mammalia; order Artiodactyla; family Physeteridae; genus Physeter; species Physeter macrocephalus. The sequence continues at coordinate 28,602,599 of NC_041217.1, forward strand.
TCCATATCTTTTACTAGGGGCATAATTTAGTTGGTTCTATCAAAAGAGAAAGTCCATAAATCATCTTGAACAAGATTTTTTATTTCTTATCTTGAGCAAGATGAGTAGTAGCTTTTTCTGACTTTGTAGTCCCTATTAACTTTAACCTAAATAATTATTGATCTTATATAAGCATTAAATTATTTCAACTATATAGATTTTATGTTGTGTCTAGGTACTGAATTGATCATTGTTATTATACTTTTGCCCATAATCTTAGTAAAGAATTCTTGTAAGACAGAAATCAAATGATTAATTCAAGGATGTAAGCCCTACCAAAGCCCTACCTAGCCTACACTGGAGAAGCACCCTTAAGAAAAGTTGTGCCCAATTTCTTCTTCTGAGGAGATTTACCTACATTGTCTTCTGTAGCATCTCTCATCTCGTCTTTTCCCACAGGAATTTAAACTAGTCATTGATTTAAAAAATAACTAGAAGTGTTTTGTAAGGAGATAGACTGGTTGTTTGCTTGATAAAAGGGAAGCCAGAAGCTTGGCTATAACCATCACATTAGATTAGAATTTCTGAATTTGTGTAATTAATTATGAAAATCTATTTTTTATTTTCACTTAACCTTTCAGTATTTCACAAGCAAATACTTGTGTAAGTTATACAGAGAAACTCTTTATTTTTTTTAACTCATAGTGCCAGTGAAAACCCAGGCCAGTGTTTCAGAATATAACAGAATTTCTGAAGCTGTGAGCATTAAAAGAAAAAAAACAGACACACTGTAGCATGGTTATTTTAAATGCCTTCGAAATCTATTATGTAGTATTCTGTCTTAATAATAGAAATATTTTTTTTTCTGTTCTGAATTTTGGTGACATTAGAAAGTTATTCAACTTCATTGTTCGTAACTTTTTTTTTTTTTTTTTGCGGTATGCGGGCCTCTCACTGTTGTGGCCTCTCCCGTTGCGGAGCACAGGCTCCGGACGCGCAGGCTCAGCGGCCATGGCTCACGGGCCTAGCCGCTCCACGGCATGTGGGATCTTCCCAGACCGGGGCACGAACCTGTGTCCCTTGCATCGGCAGGCAGACTCTCAACCACTGCGCCACCAGGGAAGCCCCTTTTGTTTATAACTTTTTGAATCTGAAATTATTGTCACCACTTCTCCCAATTGGTTTGAGAATTTAATGTAGGCGATTTTAGTTCCTTGAGAGAAAATTGTTATATCTTTAAATTATTACTTGTAGATTAAACTCACTTTGCTAATTTATGGGGGAAAAGAATTCTACTAGGGTCTCTTGCCCGCAGCTCACTGTTACCCAAATTGCTTATTTTTCACTGAGGTTATATTGTGTCCAGAGAGAACACATTTTCAATAAATCTAGTATTACTTTTCATGTAATGAATTTTGAAGGTAAATCACTACATGATAACTGAGTTGATTATGAAAGGTTCTGCATATAATTTAAGTGCTTACCACCAAAATGTGACTCTATGATACCTCAACAGTAATATGGATACAAACAACCTCAGTTTTGAAAATCTGTAGTTTAACTCGTTTGGTGGTCATCTCTTTTCTGAAGAGTTTAGTGTTCTTTCATTTTCTTTTACTTTTTTAAAATTGATGTATAGTTGATTTACAATGTTGTCTTAGTTTCTGGTGTACAGCGGAGTGATTCAGTTATATATATATATATGCATATTATTTTTCATATTCTTTTCCATTATGGTTTATTAAAGGGTATTGAATATAGTTCCCTGTGCTATACAGTAGGACCTTGTTGTTTGTCTATCTTATATATAGTATGTTGCACATTTTACTTTTACTTTGAAGTTGACCTTGTTGAGGGACATTCTGGAATCTGAATGTAGTCTCAGTATCCAGGACCCACAAGGATAGCAAAATTCTCAATGCTCAAGTCCCTTATATAAAATGGTATAGTATTTGTGTATAACCTACACACATTCTCCTGTATACTTTAAATCATCTCTAGATTATTTGTAATACCTAATACAATGTAAATGCTATGTAAATAGGTGCCAGTGCACAGCAAATTCAGGTTACACTTTCTGGAACTTGATGGAACTTTTTTTGCCAAATATTTTCGATCCATGGTTGATTGATCTATAGATGTGGAACTGGTGGATATGGAGGGCAGGCTGTACAGAATACCACAATCAACCCCAAAAACTTTGTCTAAAACTAAGTCTAATTGTTGCTTTTTACACAGAGCGATAAATTAGGAGTGGCCTATAGGTGTAAATGTGTACACTTCTTAAATTTCATAATTATTATTAGATTGGTTTTCCAAAAACATTTTTGTGTTGTATACTCATTCTTACATATTTTTTCCTTCTTAATTTTCTGTCACCAGCTAACAATGCTGTGGATTTTACAACAGTGAAATTGCTGCTTCAGGATTCTAAAAGTTTGCTACATGCTTTCAGTACAAGGTCAAATTATGATGGTATTCTTCCACAGGCCTTTGCTCAAGTAAACAAACTACTCCAAACATTTATAGAGGTAAGATACCTTTGGAATGCCACTTAGAGTAGCTAATCACATACATTCTCAAAATGTATTGGGCAGACAACAGTAGGTAAAAGATTTTAACTTATTCTAACATACTAAATGTAAATATTAAGTGAATTGAATGGCGAGTAAGCAATCCTTATTACAAGTTAACAAAACATACATCCTCTTGTGAAAGTGGTGTCACAGCAGTTGTTGGGATTTTATATTATTTCATTTATGAATAGAAGAAAGCTATGCATTGTTACTGACTACTCATTTTTCAGTGCTCCTGACCAGTGGATCACAACATGCATCAAGATACTTTGGAAATTTTTTACACATGCAGATGCCAAGCCCCTCTCAAACTTTACTGAAAAAAACTTCTGTCAGTGGTGCCCAGTAATGTTTTTGTTCTTGTTTCATGTTTTATTTTGAAATAGTTTCAAACTTACAAAAAAATTACAAGAGTAATATAAAGAATTCTCATATATATCCTTTACCCTGATTTCCCAATGTTAATATTTTATTACATTTGCTTTATTGTTTTCCCTATCTACCTGTCTACTTATCTAACCAAAATATTTTTTCTGAACTATTTAAGAGTATGTTGCAGATATCATTCTCCTTTACCCCTAAATATTTCCATATATATATATCTTAAAGAATAAGGATATGTTATGTAACTAGTATAATTAATCAGAAAATTAATATTGACATAATTAATTATCTAACCTGCAGACCCTATTCAAACTGCCAATCGACCTACCAATTTTTTAACAAGTCTCCTCATGTGAGTCTTATGCAGTCCACCTGGCACTGATGGCCTTTTTGCCCCTTTAAAATAACTATGGGAGTTTTGTCCCTGTTAATACTGTATTTCTACAGTCTTCTAATTTCAAATCTAGAAAATTCTGGACAGTTTATATGCCCGAAATAGCTCCAAAAACTCAGCATCACAATTACTAGATAAGCTATTAATGGTACTTTCATCTAGTATGTATATATCACATTCTTTTTTTCTTTGAGTTATTGAATTGGCCAGGTTTTTCTCAATGACTTTTTCTGGTAACATAGGTCCCACTACTTATGAAGTAATGAAAGGATTAGATGATGTTAAACTTAGTCATAGTTGGTGAGGAAAGAACTTACTTGCTTAAGAGAGTATCTTATGGAGTAAAAGAAGCATCTTTTTGATAAACTCATAGGAAATATATGATAATTCTTGAGGAAAGAATTGATTTAAGGGGTGAATGATCTTTTGGTTTAAGATGACCAAAACATCGGTAGTTATATTTTTCTATGGCAAGTGTGACTTTTAGAACCTTTAGTAGGGAAGAATGCACCTGGAAATGTAGGAGTTGCAGCTTGAGTACTGTACTTGAATTGTGTAGGGGAAAATACATTATCCTTTTCCCTCACAGAACTGAGCCCTAAACCCCATCTTTACTGAAACAGACATGGTGAACAAGATGAAAAGTTCACGATACTCAAAGGCTTAGCAGTTTTTGAATTAAAATTATTGAGAACAAAAAAAATTAGGATTGACTGAGTAAAAATGTTAATGAATATCAAGATTCTTTCATCAATTGGAAACCTAGCAATGGAAGTTACTATGAAAATGTGATGTTAAAATTTAGTGTTGTTTATCACATAATGGTATGCCTATGATATGTTGTCCCCTTTTAAAAATATTGAATTATTACTTAGTAAGTTATTTCTTCTTGGATCCTGATTTTCCAGTTGTCACATTAGTAAGCTTCAAGAAGGCAAGTGGCAAACTAGTATCCTCATTAGTGCTTTTCCCTCAACACTTAGCATTAGTCTGATTGCTTGAAACAACCTGTGTTGTTTCCACAAGTTAGAGCTCTCAGTGTTGCTTTATTTTCATGTTTGAAACAATTCATTGTCCAAGTCAGCCAGGAACATTGTGGTTTAGCTTGGGCTTTTAAAATACACTTTCAATAGGGTTTTGTTTTGTGGAATACATTAGATTTGATATATGACCTGAATACTTAGTCATGTGTCACTAACATGAGCAACAAAAAGAAATAGATTACCTCCAGGAATAGGATATCTAAATATAATAACTATAAAAAAAAATCCCCCGTATCTGAATTTACCAAGTGTAGAAAATCTGGAAAAGAGAAATATTCATTATTTGTTTGCTTCTGAGAAACAAGAATGGAAAGTTAAGTAGCATCATTTTCCAGATTTTTATATAGATGGGGTGGAGAAAAGGATATATATTTTTTTCTTTTATAAGCCTTTTAACCACCATAAAAAAAAAAGGCTTGCTCTTGCAGGAGATAGAATAATTAAAATAAGTCTTGTTAATAAACTTTAGACTTGTGTGCCTCAGACTTCTCATGCTGACTAGTTGTGTTTTTACCTTCTGGTTATTTAACCTCTCTGAGCCTTAATCCCTTCTTTTGTAAAAAGAGTGTAATAATCTCTGCCTCAGACCTTTCATGACAAATAATATTTGTAGAGCACTTAGTGCCTAGCACATAGTAAGTGCTATATAAGTGTTTGAAAAAGCAATCCATTTGCATAGTTGTATACACTACTGTTTGAGAGCTGAGGAAAAGCACTATGTGGTGAGTAAACACATTTATTTCAGAACAAAATACATCTTTCCATTCATGTGTATTTATTAAGTTCATAATTAATGTAAACAGGCAATTTTCTTCCTGCCTCAAAAGAAATAAAAGGGAAATATTCTCTTTATAGTTGGAGAGAGATTATAACCCCATTCATAGACTACTGAAGGTCAAATTCTGTTTATGCCTCTTAGCATCTGTGTGACCTTGCATGAGTTACTTATCCTTTCTGTGCCTCAGTTATAAAATGTAGATAATCACAGCATCTGCTTCATAGAGTAATTGTGAGGATTAACTTTATATCTATATATAAAGTTATAAGAAAATTATAAGTAAAGTTCTTAGAAAATTCTTGTACATGAGAAATGCTCAATAAATATTAACTTTTACAGTTTTGGAAATTTCCTTTTTTTTAAATTTGATAAACATGAAACTAATAAACCATGAATAATCCATGAAGCTAACCTTTGAAATCATACTTTTATCAACACTGGAAACCTAGAGATTTTATTTAAGTTCACAAAGAAGTTATAGTAGTGCCAAGTCAAAAAACCCAAGTTAAAATCATAGTTAAAACTTTTTTTCCATTCTATCAGATATATTTTTCATCTAAGTTAATATTTTCCCCCAAGGTGATTTTTTAAAAAAATCACTTGAACCAGTAGTATCACTCTTTTACCCTGCTTAAAAATATGCTTAGATCTATTCTTAAATACTTTTAATTGGTCATGCTATTTACTGTATCTTCTCCTTCCATCAACTGCCAAACTTCTTAAAAGAGCAGTCTATAACAGTTGTTTCCATTTCTTTGCTCACTTATTTCTTCATCCCTTACAAGTAGAATTCTACTTCTATACTCTGTAATAAATAGATTGGAAATATTGTTTGATATAAATGGAAAAGGAAATTGCTTTTAGCTCTGATGCTATTCTGGGAATATTCTGTACATAATCAAGGACAAAGAATAATCAGCACTTCCCAGAAAGCTAGAACATTTGTAAGCAACAATTAGCATTCTTTTTCTCTCACTTACTAGTGAAGGACTAGCTGCATATTATGTAATTCTTATTTTCCCCAGGTCAAGGCAAAACTTAAGCAAAATCCTTCAAAAAATACAGCGGGTAAAAGGCAAGAAGATAATTCTTTGATGAAATCTAATAACCAAGAAATCACCGTTTTCTCAGGTTCTCATCTTCCCCAACCCAACAGGCATCAAGAGATCTGGTCTATCCTAGAGAATGTTTGGATTACAATATATCAAAACAGGTACTAAATTTCCAAGAATTTTTGAGTTTTAGGGTTTTCCATCATTACTCTTATTCATTAAATAGTTAATGTTTGGGTTGTGAGTTTAACAATATAGTTTGTACTAGATTATCTTAAGAGGGCCTTTTGTCAAATTTGTACCCTTAGAAACAGGGATGCTTAACTACGGGGTGCACATCACAATTATCTGGAGAGTTTAAAAAATATATATGCCTAGGTTCTAAGAAGTGCTGATTCAGTAGGACTGAAGTGAAGCCGAACTAGTGCTTCTCTCCAGGTGATTCAGATGTGAAACCTTGATGAGAATCATTGCCTATATATGTCAAAACCAATGAATAGTCACCAAGATTGGCTAAACGAATTAGCAGGATACAAAGCCTTAATAAGATTTAAAATAATGTAAAGAAAACATCAGTCTGGATTAGGGAAAATTCATGTAAAATTTTTTTAAAAGAAAGATAAATACTTTTACTTAAAACGGAGAAATACTTTTATTTCATACACATGAAGTATTATGGTCTTGGTAAAATGAAAAGATGGAGACCATTTGTGACTAGTCTTTAAATAGGCTGCTGCTAGAGTAACTTAAAAAATAATTGAAAACAACTGGTTTTAAAGTAGGCCATGCTCCCTTCCATACTTTTCCCCAAGCCCATAGTTTTTATATAATTAATATGTTAATCTTACTATATGCTTTGTAGTATGATTTTTGTCTCGAGGGCCCAGTTTGTTGTTTTGGATTAAGATCATTTATCTGTTCTAGTTGTCTACAAGAGCAGCAAAGTAATATTAGCACTCCACTTAAACATCTCTTCTCAATCAGTCATAGATTTGGGACCCATTTTTAGTCCTTGACAACAATTAAAAATTTTTTTCAAACAAATAGTCTGTTATCCTAAAGAGATAACAATATCTGACATGTGAGATAAAGAAAACATTTAAAATTTTGTATTTTCATATAAAGCTAAGGTTTTGTTTGTTTTGTCCAGTCTTAACGTATTTTTAATGTTGTGGCTTATCAGATATTTTTGTTAGCAGAAAGTTGTATATGCCAGAAATGATCACTTTAAAAATAAAGTAGTTTAAAACAATATCTAAGATATTTTAATGTTCCTTTCATTTAGAAAACATTTGAGTACTTTATGTACCTTAGAACTGACCTATAACATACATACATTTGTGTTGGATGTTACAGAGTTCTTGGTAATTTCTGGATAATAGACTTTACATTATAGTACTTCAGTAAGTGAAAAATGCTTATATTATTTTATCGGTATATAGTTTTTAAAGCCTATTTCATTGTTTCCCATGCCTGGTTGTGTACCAGAGTCACTGTAGAACTTCTCAACATATTCATGCTTGAGCCTTTCACATAGAGATGCTCATTTGAAGATCTGGTAGGCCCTATGCACAATTTTTATAAAATAAAAATAATATTTTTTATAAAACTTATTAGAGCACCTATGCACAACCTTAAAGAGGTTGGGGTTAGCAGCTGTAAGCTTTTATATATAGAATGGATAAACAACAGAGTCCTGCGATATAGCACAGAGATCTATATTCAATATCCTATGATAAACCATAATGGAAAAGAATATAAAAAAAGAATGTACATATATGTATAACTGAATCACTTTGCTGTAGAGCAGAAATTAACACAACATTGTAAATCAACTATATATACTTCAATTAAAAATATTGGAAAATAAAATAAAATAACAGAAATTTATTCACTCACAGTTCTGTAAGCTAGAAAGTCTGAAATTCAGGTGTCTGCAGAGTTGGTTCTTTTAGGAGGTTCTGAGGGAGAATCTATTCCATGACTGTCTCCTAGCTTCTAGTAGCTGCCAGCAGTATTTGCAGATATATCACTCCACTCTCTGCCTTTGTCTTCACATAGGGTAGTGCCCACCCTAATCCGGTATGACCTCATTTTAACTTAACTAATTACAAAGATCCTGTTTTAAATAAGGCCACATTCTGAGGTTGTGAGTGAACATGAATTTTGGGGGGACACTGTTCAGCCCATACAGCATATGTTTTGATTTTTCATATGGTTGTTATTATTTGAGTACATTTTGTATACCTTAATTTTTCTGTTTCATAGATGGCACAAGCATCCTTTTAATAGTTGTTTGGTCTTTCATCAGGTGGCTAATTTACTATTAACACTTTTTTTTAATATTGTTGAACATTTAGGTGATTGTTACCCAGTTATGAATAATTATTAATATGTGATAGATTTCTAAAATTGGAATTACCAGAGTAAAGTGTATGAACACTTATAACATCCAGTTTCAGCAAACTCTAAATCTGATGTCTTGATTTTTTTTCTTCATCCTTATGTACGGGAGTACTGTCAGTACTTACGTACTGACTTGAATATAAATTGATATTACTTCCCTTCCATCTCTTATGGCCTCTTAGAGTGAAACATTATTCACATAGCTTTTACAGTATTAGTTTAGATTAGACCTGTATAGTTGCTGATCCATATCTTTTGCATGAATGGTAGGCTGGACATTCACAAGTCACTGTCTTTTATTTCTAATTTAAATAGATTAGCCTTATGAGAGATGAGGTATAAATATTACCTAATTTTATACATTAGAAATCGAAATACTTGAATTACACTAAATATGCATGTGTACCTATGAGCATTTTTTTCTCTATTTTAGCATGGATGTGTTTCAAAGATTGGGCTCAAATTCAGCTCTGATGTCTTCAAAAATAGCATCATTTGAAGAAGCATTTGTATATCTTCAAAAGTTAATGGAAGCTGTTAAGGTTATTCTTGAAGGAATTCAGAGGTAAATACTAACTAATTTTAAAGTTTATTACTTTCATCTTTCTTTTAGGTTTATCAGCTTTTTCAGAGTTGCTGGGAGTCTTCCAGCAAGTTTTATAAACTAATGGCTTTTAGATTTAACTTTTTTCCCTCCCTTGCAAAGAATCCCTATTTCTAATTTGGACCACATGAATGTTTCCACTTTTTTCTTTTCTAGGAAAAAATAGACCAGATTGCAAGCTTCATAAGGAACTTTATTTTCTTTATTGCATAACTGTAGCTCTAAGAACAGTGCCTGACACATAATGGGCACTCAGTAATTACTTGTTGAATGAAAAATATGTGTTAAGGTAATTATCACTGCCCTTTAAAAACAAATATATGTTAATGTTTGTAAACATGATTGATTTCATCCAGTACAGTCTCACAGTACCACAAACTGAAAATGTTTGAGAAGCAACCTAGTTTTATGATGCTTTGAGACTTAATACATACGTAATTATTTTAAATATTTGTGACGTATATAGAAAACATAGTTCCAGAAAGGTATGGAATGGACCATACCACCTGTGTAGCGTGAAGTCAGATGTTTTCTTTTGTGGCACTGAAGAAGAATACTAAACTTAATCTTGCAATTTTTTCTTTATATACCAAAGTTTCTTGACCTGAATTGGCATGCAGCTTGCTGACAGAAGAATACTGTTCTTTATAAATTAAAAAAACAAAATCAAAACTGATTTGATTTTAGCATGTTCAAGTTTTAAAAACTTGGATTTTTAAAACAATAGCAGCTTTTGAATTTGTTTTCACTTCTCTTTAAGGGTTTTTGGAAACTTCATCTCGTTGTTAATGCACAAAGCATTTGTATCTCTTTTTGGATCACTTGGCTAATATGATTCTTAGAATAAAAAATTACCAAAGCTTTTTGCCACTCTGAAGTTACTAATGAATTGAAGATGTAACAGAACCCAAGACAAATTAAGTATCATCTCTAAGTGCATGTAGTCTCTTTTTTTATTTAAGGCAATATTAAACGAGAGTAGCTCTATGAAGAAGAAATATTCAGTTCTGATGTTAGCTGTATAAAAGCTGTTGCACATGCTACATTGCATAAAAGCCATGCTTGACACATTACCTTTTCTACAGAAAGTAGGGATATTAGTCTGAATTCAATTACTCAACAAATGTTTATTGAGCACCGCCTGTGCTTGGCATCATGCTAGCTCTGGGGAATCAAAGATAAATGAGATGCAAACTCTGACTCCAATGAGCCTGTAGAAATAGTGCAGTCACATTGAAACAAATAATTGCAATAGAGAGTTATTGATATTTTAATAGGAATACAGGCAGTGGAGCCAGGGAGAGTCTGGGAAAAGATGAGACTGGATCGAGGTTGGAGGGGAATGTCTTATAGGCCACATAAAGCAGTTTCCACTTTATCCTGTAGGCTAGTATTTCACACACCCAGAGCCGTCAATTATGTGCCTTGACAGAAGTGTTTCTGGTCCAAAAAACTTAGGAGATATTGCATACTATATTACCCACTCAGAAAATCACTATACATCCATTAGTAGCTTTTATAGACTTTGCTGTAGAGAAAGCTTCTTAATTTTAGAAGCTTTAAACATACTGTTCTCTGGACCCCACCCCAGAGATTCTGATGGACTTGGTCTGAGGGTGTGCCTAGCTATCAGGATTTTTTAAATTTCTCCAGGTGATTCTAATGTGTAGGCAGTGTTGAGAACCACTAGCCAGTATGCTTAACCAGTTGTTCTCAGAGTGGGCACAGAACGAGCATCATCATCACCACCTGGAACTTGTTAAAAATGCAAATTCTCAAACTCTACCAGACCTCCTAAATCAGAAACTCTCGAGGTAGGGCCTTGCAACCTGTGTCCTCCAGGTGATTCTGTGCACACTAAAGGCTAAGCACCATGGGCCTAAGTGGTGCTCAGCCCTGGTGGCCAATTCTAATCATCTGGGAGCTTAAAAAAAAAAGAGAGAACAATGGCCGGGTGCTGCCTTAAACCTATTCAGTCTGATTCTCTGGGAGTGGGACTTGGGTGTATGCATTTTTATAAACTCCCCTGGTGAGTCTCATGTGGAGTCATGGTTGAAAAGGTATAGCATGTACTGCTTTCATAAACTATATCTAAGGAAGTAAATACTTGAATTTTAAGGCTGATTCAGTTTTGTTAATCTTTCCTGTAAGTGTACATACCTCCAGGAAAAAGAAAATGTTAGTTGTTTTGCTACTTTTTATCATGTGACCTGGAGTAAATTGTCTTGAGCCTCAGTCTTCATTTATAAAAGAGGCATAATAATGCCTTCCCAGAGCTTTTCATAAAGTTCTTGTGCTTTGAAAGTCGGGTGTTGGTATAACTAACCAAACCAGCGATTCTCTGCTTATTTGTTGGGGAAGATAAGAGTTCTAGATCTTATCCCAGACTTACTGAAATCACAGTATCTGTAGGTATTTTGTAGAGGAGGGAAGTTGTATTTTTAACAGGCTTTCCAAGAGATTTATATGCAGTTGGTGGGGGACTACAGTTAAAGAAATTAATCCAACCTCCTGTAATAAATATACTAGAACCTCTTGAGTTACCAGCAGAGGGCATTATGATTAAAAAGTTTGCCCATTTAAGCATTCATTAATCAACGGAAACTACTAAAATTGCAAGTTTTTTTTTAAACCTTCAAACAGTGGACATTTGAAAAAAACGTAGTAGAAGTTAATACATATTGTTTTGTCAAGTGAATATGTGGTCTTAAAATCCTTTAAAAAACAGTCATGTTAAAGTAAGTTCAGTTAAAAAATTGGAGGTTGGCTAACTATGAGTGGATTTTTAAACGTTGAAAAATACACTCAAATTTGTAGTGACTACAAATCTATTAGTATTTTGGACGCTTACTAAAGTGAAATAGTTTCATTTAGTTTTGAGATGCATGCTCATTGAATATATGTCAATTCTATTTCTTTTTATTATAGCAGATCGTTTATAGTGTTACATTAGGAATCAATAATAGATGACCTGTTAACCGGGTCCTTCAGTTAAAGAAGTGAATGAAAATGTGTTTGTTGAACTAAGAGTTTGGGCTTCTAGTTCCAGATCTTTCCCATTGTAGCTGACTTCTGGCATGTCATCCACCCTCTCTAAGCTACTTTCTTTTCTTAGTAAGTGAGAATACTCATCCCTTCTTCACATGATGTGTATGAAGATACTTTTTAAACTGTAACATATTTACAAGTGTTAGTCTTTATTTTCTCTTTAAAGCTGATATGTTAAATTTGAAATGTTTAAAAGTGTGTTATTTCAATTTTAATAGAGGTCTAAACATGATTGTCGTAAGTTAAGATTGAAAATATTGATGTAACAGTTGTTCACACAGTTATACAATTAGGAGCAGAATACCTAATTTGGTAAAAGTTGAAAATGGGATGGGAATATTGCTGATTTCTATATTTCTGCACACTTTCTCCTTGGGTAGGAGAGTGAAGTTATTTGCTATTGGTTTAGAGATTGCTTCTCTCTTATCTTTCCTTTTATGCATATACAGGATTAATTTGAGCACTTTTGTTAATGGTTTTCTTATCTAAACACTAGCGAACTAGTCAGTACTCTTTCCATGTAAACAAAAGCGTTTTAAGATTTATTTTTTAGGGCAATACAATCTAGTCTCATATTATATTTCAGTGAACTTATGTCTAGATTGATCAAGTTACTCTCAAGATCACAAAAACCTTTTGTTTAGTATATAAAGATTATAAAGCTTCATTTGGAGTGGAAAATTAATCGAAGAGTCATATGGCAAATTCTAAAACTAAGAAAACTACTTGTACATTAATCAAAAAACATTAAATGTCTTGTGCTTAGATTGGCATATCTACAAAGTTAACTAAACAGGTCATGTAATCCAAATCTGAGGCATACTATAAATGTGTGCAGCTTCAACCTGAAAGATAATACTCACAACAACAATGAATGTATGTTTTTGTGAAGTAGATGATGAGCTGCCTGGTTTAGGAGCAGAGGAGAGGAAAGGGGGAGAGTGAGGGTAGGAAATTGCAGTCTGCCTACTTTTTATAATCATGTTTGTGTGTTTCACCTTTATAAAATAAGGTTGAAATTATTAAAAAGAAAAAAACCCCCAATTGTAGTATTTGAATCCAAAACTATAACTAGACCATGATTAAGTGTGTATATTCATTTTATCACTTGGTTTAATATGTAAAACTTTGTATTTCTGTGTCAATTTCATGAACTCTAGATTTCCAGCTCAAGTAGCCTTGGATGAAGTGGTTAAAATAATGAATGTTTTCTTAATTTCATATTTTGAATCTTATTGGGGGGTTATCAATAACTTGGCACATTTTGTGGGGGAGGGAACTTTTTTATATGAGGGGATATCTCAAGTTTAATTAATTAATTTTTATCTCTTAGGCTTAGATGATTTTTTTCTCTAGCTGTCATATCTGGTTTGATTATTTTTAAATATAGACTGAGTGCTAAATGGTGCCTTGGACACAATCATATTCTGGATGGACATTCATGATCATAGTATATGATTTTGGAAAATGAGACTTCTGCTTGAATTTAGGAAAGGAAGATGATTAATTTTTATCATCTTCAAATGCTTTTAGTAATCTTCAAAACCTTTGTAACCTCTGTTACATTCCTGTGGCTTTGGTTTGAAATACCTTATAGAGCTGGTTTTCTAAAACAAGACAATTATAATCACGAAACTGGGGATTTTTACGTGTGTGTGTTATTTACGTATATAAATTCTTATTAAGTCTCACAAGAAAGAATATTCCTATTACTCTCTTACCCCATTTTAACATAAGAACAAAACATATACTGGTATAACCATACATAATTCCTGGGGAAAGGAATCCTACAATCACAGCAGTTTTTTATATCTGCTAATGATTTAGTAGCTTCAAAGAGTGTGGAGTTCGCATTTGAGAGAATATTAACTTAATATTGTATGTTTTGATAGCTGACCTCTTGAGGTTTTAGAAAGGTTATTTAGGAAAGGTCATCCTTTGGTTGACACAAAGATAACACTCTTTAGGCTGTTTTATAGATTAATTGTTGAAACAAAAGTTTTTATGAAAGACGTAGAAAATAAAGACCTTAAAATTAGTGGCTTTTCAGCATCTTGACTCATTGCAGTGTGCAAGATGTTCAGCCATTGATAAAAAATTTTCCTTGTCTGGGCTTCCCTGGTGGCGCAGTGGTTGAACGTCCACCTGCTGATGCAGGGGACACGGGTTCGTGCCCCGGTCTGGGAAGATCCCACATGCCGCGGAGCGGCTGGGCCCGTGAGCCATGGCTGCTGAGCCTGCGCGTCCGGAGCCTGTGCTCCGCAACGGGAGAGGCCACAACAGTGAGAGGCCCGCGTAACGAAAAAAAAAAAAAAAAAAATTTTCCTTGTCTAGATTGGAGAGGTTTATCCATGTTTAGGTCTGACCTACTTTCTTTGAGGCTTGGCCTTTCTACCCTTAGATAATTAGACTTCACCTTCCCTCCCCCATTAGGGTTTCCACAGATATCACTGCACCTCTTTATCAGATTTTTCATATACCCCATGTCCTGTATATCAGTCACTATGTTGAGTAAGAGAAAAGAATACAACCTTTTATTTTAAAATGAAAAGGTTTCGTTGCTTCACCCTCCATGCCATCATTTTAGACCTTTTTCATAATTTATTGCATAATCAGCTCCCTAAGACTTTGACCACTTTTAGGGCAGGAACTTTGCTTACTTTTCTTCATTTTACTTTTCTATACCTAGATTTATACCTGTATGATGCATAGCAGATGGTTAAAAAAAAAAAAAAGCTGGGGGGGGTGTTGAATGGTTGAATGAGTATCTGGTGGAGGACAACTTCTTGTAGGGCTAAATGCTAATAGTACTACATTATGACATTAGATGAATAGGTAATATAGAGGTTCCAAAAAAGATACAGAAGAGAGAAGCACAAGCTATGAAAGGGTAAAGAATAAGAAAATCAGGAGGAAGGAGAAAGACTGGAACAAAGAGATTGAGGAGATAAAAAAGGTATTTATGTCTAGAACAGGTGATGGAGCCTCCAGTAATTTGCCCAAATGGCTCTTGTGGTCCCATGTTATCCTTAATTGCTTAATTCTGATCTCTCTATATCAACTATCTAAATTAAGGTTAGTAGAAGGAAAGATGAGATGTAATGGAAGTGATTGAGACTTAAGGAATATAAGCAGGTGTTTCTTATATAAGACATATGATGTATATAAAATATAGACAGTAAAAGCTTTTTATGGTATCTATATTAGTTTGATAAACACAGCTTTAACATAACATTTATATCAAATGTATGTAATACATAGTAAAATTTATATTAAATTAGCTGACAAAATATGTGGCATCCACATATTAATCTGACTGAATTATCCAACACAGCTGATACTTTTTTAACCTTCCTCTTTAATGCTACTGAAGGTAATAGATCACACATGACTTACTTTTTAGACTAACTAGATTTCATTTTATACATGTGAAGCTCTTATCTATGCTTCCTAGCATTTGTAATTCAAGAATAGGAAATAAGGACCTTTATTTTTATCCTATATGTCAGCGTTGTGATGCCAGTTATTCCTGCTACCCCTAAAGCATTTCTAAGTGTTGGTGTTCCTGTGTTTTAGTCAGTAAAATCCAGTTTTGGTGATGGAGTTAAATATTTCCCATCATAAACTTCTTGATCACACCAGAATCAAATAATCAAATATAAATGAAGATTACTTCTTGAAGATAACAAATATTTTACTTTGTTTATAGAGTTCTTTCTATTTTAAATCAATACTTTAAAGTTTTCCTTTTGTAGCTGGTTATTTCTGCCTAATGATTTATTGATCTGATAATTTAACTAAAATTCCCTGCTATCCCTGCTATTAAGTCACCCTAAGAAATGCTAAAACTACCAAACACTACATTTTTCACAGAAGCAGATGGGATGAATGACTGACTAAATCAGTGGGGCTAGACATCAGTAAAATAAGTGAAATAGGGTGGGGGATCAAAGGTGCTCAACAAGGGCTATCATAATAACTTTAACTTAAATAATAAGTATATAATAAATACATGGATAAAGCCAGATGATCAGTTCTAATTCCTTCTTACAGAGTAGTTGTACAAAAGGTTTAACGTTAGAGTGTACCCTAGACTCTAGGATTAGTCTCATCTAGTTTGAGAAATATCTTCTTGTGCCTCTAAAGAACTTTCTTTTTTTTGCGGTACGCGGCCTCTCACTGTTGTGGCCTCTCCTGTTGCGGAGCACGGGCTCCAGACGCGCAGGCTCAGTGGCCATGGCTCACGGGCCTAGCTGCTCCGTGGCATGTGGGATCTTCCCGGACCGGGGCACAAACCCACCTCCCCTGCATCGGCAGGCGGACGCTCAACCACTGCGCCACCAGGGAAGCCCTGGAGAACTTTTAACACTGTAGTAGACCAACCATCTTCCCATAGTGAGAAGTGATGCAATCAATGTTCTCAAGACTGTTTCCAGTAATATAAAAGGTTGAGTCCAACTCAGGACAATGTTTTCTCCCTAGAAGATAACTAACTCAGTAAACATTTATTATACGTCAGAAACCCCTGGAATTATGTTACATTTTGATGGTCCAATCCTTGTCAATAAGGCATAATAAACCTTCAAGAATCAACATATACTTACCATTAGTAATAATGTAACTGGAACTATAAGTTGTAGATTTTCCAATTAATGTTTCTTTTTTGCTAACATTAAGATAGATTATGTTTTGACAGCACATAGCTATATATTTTCCCCAACTTGATTGTTGAGCTAAGACAAATAAGTAAAATCATCAAAATTATATTTTTATATTAAAGATAGTAATTTATGCAGATTTTATTTAAACTCTTGATAACGTAGATGAAAAAATGTGAGTACTTTTGTACAGCATTGGAGTGTAAGGTAGTATAAAGAATGTATCAGTCTTCTTTAAAAGGATTTGCGTCCATTTGCTAGGGTGACTCTATCCTAGAAAAAGTGAAATACTCAGACCTTTTGGGGGGTTACTAAATACTGACTCTGAGTTAATACTAATCTCCGGGGACCTAAAAGTTCACTGTAGTTGGAGAAATGATCAGGGAAACAGATCTACCTTGATTAATAAGCAGTGACTACTGGTTTGTTTGGAAACTTGGAGAAAACAGAATTTGAGGATTGGTGACAGGAAAGTCTGGAGGAGAGATGTGTGGATGGGCATCTTGTAATGGGCACAGAGTATGAGAATTTTTGTGTCCCATGTGAATACTCATCAAAGACTACCTACTGAGAGCGGAGACTCTCAGTAGTCAAACGGACAAGATCAGCTGTCCTGTGGATGTCAGTCACCCTCGTCCCCTAGCCACCCTGGTGTTTGGTCAGTGAGCTCATATGCAAAGGGACAATAAATAGCAGCCTGGATAACATGAGCTCAAACGTGGGACTTCCCCTTATGAAGGCTGCTCTGGTTGCTACCGCTGCTGAGAGCCCAAACTGCCAACAGCTGAGGCAAATGCTAAGCAGTCCAAAAGGCACCATTCCCTAGGGTACCATCAAGCCACTAGTGGCAGTGATTCAGACCCCTTCCATCATGAAGGGGGCAGTGATTTGTCCTCACTGGAATAGACACCTCTTTTAAATATGGAATTAACTTCTCTCACTGCAGTGCTTCTGTCAGCAACTCCATCTATTGATTTAAGGGATTTGTTGGCTACTGTCTTGATAGCCCATACAACTAAAAAACTAATTTTATAGCAAAAGAAATATAGCTATGGTTACATGGAACTCGCTGGCTTTATCCTATACTAATCTAAGGAACTGTCTTGGTAAAACACTGTAAAAGACTTATTTTCCATACCAGCTGTAACCTATGAAGTTAGGGTGCTGTCCTAGATAATGCTGTATATGATGCTGTTTCTCCCTTAGTCAGAATGTAGATCCAAGAATCAACGGAAGAAAGTGGTAATGGTTTCTCCACAATTAAACCAAATAACTCTTCTGTTAACAAGTACTGTTTCAGTCATTGCTGAGTCAGGAAAACAGAAGCCACTCTAGGTATTTCAAACAAAATTTAATATACAAACTTAATTTCAGTGCTATTGGAAGGACTGGAAGAGCAAAGGGGAGAAAGTGGTAATATCTGGAGGGGCAAAAAAGAAGAGGATTTTTAATGAATTTTGAAATTTTCTGTATCTTGGTACCCTCTGTACCGTAAGAGCACAATACTACATGATTACTGTACTTATTTTAAAAAAGGCAACAGTTCCTCTAGATTGCTTGGAAATAGTTGTAAACAATTACAGAAGTGGATGTGATCCTATAAAATATTTTGTGTATAGAAGTAGAAACATTCTTCAGTCTAGTGTTCCATTCAATTAAGGTGTAATTGTTATGCTTCCTTTACATATACAGGCTTAGGACCTAATGTACAAGCAACCATCTGTTCTCAAACAAAACAAAGAAAATCCAACTTATTTTCAGAACCTTTAATCAGGAATTAATTTTCTTTCATAAATGTGTAAATTTTCAAAGACGTTACAGAAATTTTATTATAACCTGAGCCAATGCATTTTTCATACCTATGTGTTTTCAACTTTCCATTGAAAAGTCGCTTAAAATAGAACTCCATGTTCAGAAATTTAACTGCCAGTTCTTCAACTTAGATACCTCTGTGACAGAATGACTGATGTAGGAAGGGGCCATTGTTTATACACCTACTCCTTATGAATTTCTACACTCCACCTCAGGTCTGTGTCTTACCTGGGCTCAGGGGTGATTGGTTCCTGCTGCCACGATCATACCTGTCTACCACCAACAGAGGTACTAATTTCTCTTCTCATGCTGAGATATGGAAAATATTCTCTCTTAGTTCAACTAAGATACCGTAGGACTTTATAGAAGGAAACTTCACTAAAAGGCTAATGAATATATGACTAAGCAAAGGGAAAAAAAAATAGACAAAAGCAGTTCAACAGTTCCTCGTGCTGAACCAATCAAAAGATTAGCTGCAAAAGAAATTTCATACTTTGCAGTTTATGTAGTTGATGGTTTTTTCCCTTACCTCAGCCCTCATGTTCCGGGTCACCTATTGCTAAATCCCAGAACTTACTAGCTTAAAGCAATAGCAGTCAATTATTTAATAATAATAATAATTATTTATTTTCTCTAATGGTTCCAGGGCTTGACTGGACACGTGTGGGTAGTTCTCACTTGAGAGCTCTTGTGTGGTTGTAGTCAGATGGTGTCTGGAGTCATCTCAAAGGCTGGCTGATGCTGGCTGTCAGCTAGAACACGAACATGTAGCGTCTGCATGTAGCCTGGGCTTCCTCATAGGCTGAAGGCTGGTTTCCAGGATCATCCCAAAATAACAGGTGGAAGCTCTATTGCCTGTAATGACATTGCCTCTCTGACTGAAAGTGTTATTTTGCTTTCATTCTTGATTGATACTTAACTGTGTGTAGATTGTAGGTTGACAGTTATTTTCCCTAGGCACTTAAAAAAAATTATTTATTTATTTATTTGGCTCTGCCGGGTCTTAGTTGCGGCACGCGGGATCTATTTAGTTGCGGCATACAGGGTCTAGTTTCCTAACCAGGGATCGAACCTGGGCCCCCTGCATTGGGAGTGTGGAGTCTTAGCCATTGGACCACCAGGGAAGTCCCTCCCTAGACACTTTGAAGATGTAATTTCATTATCTTATATCTTCTTGGAAATGAGTAGTCAGCTGTCAGCATGCTGCTTTTTTCTTAGCTGGTAATCTGTCTCTCCTCCCACCCCCATCCCACCCTGGAATGCTTTCAAGATTTTCTTCTGTAACGTTTCTGTTTGGTAATTTTATCACAAGATGTCTAGGTATAGGTTTTGTTTTATTTATCTGTCTTGAGATGTGGTGTGTTTTCTTCAATCTGAAGACTCATATCTTTAACTCTGGAAATTCTCAATTATTATCTCTTCAATTATTCTCCCCCTCATTCTCCTTAATTCTCTTGTTTTGGAATTCCTATTGCTGACTCTCCTCATTCTGTCAGCCGTATCTCGACTCCTTTTTTCCATCTCTTTTATCCCTCTGTGCTGTATTCTGAATAATTCTTCAAATTTATATTCTGATTCATTAATTATTTTTACCAATTTTTAATAATTTTATTTAATCATTAAAAACATAATACCTTCACATTGCTTAAAAATAGTTCAATACATGGAAAAGAATATACAGTGAGTGAAAATTCTTCTTTCCATGTCTTTTACCTCAGTTAGTTCATTATCTTCAAGGACAATCAAAATTAATTAGTGTAGACTCTCTCTTGTCTATACTTTTGCTTATGCTACCTGTTTTAAAGTGAGACTAGCCTGTAAGCTCTATGAGGACAAGAACTCTTTGTTTTGGTTTTTGATATATCCCCATCTCACCCAGGAGTTAATGTATAATGAGTAATGAATTAGTACAGAAATAGAGAGAAAGAAACTGCCTGGTCACCTGGATCTTAACACCATGATTTCATAGTTTTGGAAGAGTTCATCCTCAAATTTATAAGTTTAGGAATTTTATTTTACCAGTTTACTGAAAACTTACCAGACTCAACAGTAACCAAATTTAGAAGAAAGCAAGCTGATATGTCAGAATGCCCATTTATTTATTTGCATTGAAATCAGTAACTGCCAACTGAACTGAAATATTTATAAATTAAGTGACTCCTAGAGGAAAGTTTACTCTGCAAACTAGATTACTACCAAGTTTTCTTGCTGACTGCTGGGGATGTTGACCTCAAGCTAAAGTAATCTCTTTTCTTCTCTGGAATTTTATTTGCCAAATAGTCAGGTCAGCCTTTCCCCTATACTGGGATATTCTTTTTCTTTAATCCCCTTTTCTAAGCTCTGTGCAAACTACTACTTTTTGTCCATTATGTCAACTAATAGTTATCTGAAAATGTCAAAACATAACTGGTCAGATTTCAGTGTTATTTACATTGCTTAAATTACATTCCTATTTCCCTAAGGTGCTATCTTGATGACTTTGATTAGAATTGGCTGATGACTAAGGTCTATCAGCAGCATGTTTGCACACCATCTCTTAGGGTTGGTATTAATCTCATGTGTTACATATCTAGAGGCATTTTGTATACTGGGTAGGAAAGTGGTCATAGAGCCATCTTCCCTGGGTTCATATCACTGCTGTATTACTTCCTAGGTTTTTGACCTGGAGCAAGTTACTTAAAACCTTTGTCCTCCATTTTCTCAAAAATGGAGAAGTAAAAGTATCTTCTCACAGGATTAATGTGGAAGTGGCTTACTATATGTAAAGGACTTAGGACAATTTAGAACAGTACCTGACAAATAGTATATAAATTATTACTATTGCTGTTGTTTTGTTATTATTCTTACTGATTTATATTTCAGAAAAAAAATATTTTTTTGCCTTGGTTCTAAATTGTGGAGGTTTACTCTCTTTGGAAACCATACTCTCTGTGTGGACTAACTATAGGATCATTCTTACACTGTTCTTGTTCAGATGCAGCCTTACCTTAGATTACTGTGTATTCTATAACTGATCCTATTAATAATCCCTTTACTACTTTTCCATAATTGTATCCTTTTTTCCTACTGTTAGCAGAACTTCTGGTTCCAGCATTAACCCCTTAATGCCTGGACTATTGTGATCATCTTCTAATAGGTCTCCTTGTCTTTAGTCTCCTTTGACAGTTCCTTAAACTCCTTAAATCATATTTTAATGGTTTCATTTTTTTCCTTTGTTCAAAAACATTTATTTTCTCTTATTCCCCTCTGGTTCAAATACAACCTTTCCAATTTGTCAGACAAGGCTTTTGACTGCTTGGTCCTAACATACCTTTTTAGTCTTATAGTCCTCTAGACTACTTTGTAGTTAAGCCAAATTAATTTTTGTGTGGTTTTCAAGGCAGGCCTTAGGTTTTCTTAATTCTGAACCTTGACACAATATCTTCTCAGAGCTTGGACTGACCTCTTAATCTACATGTATTTTTCAAAGTTTTATCCATTTGTCCAATCCCAGTTCAGAAGCCACCTACTACAAACAGACTTTACAGTTTGTTTGTATTGAACCCTTAAGGTTCTTAGCACATGTTGCCTCCCATTATAATTATTTGCAGACATTTTATCTCTGCTCCTAAATTGTGAACTCCATGAGGCAGGATCAATATCTTATATCCTTGGTATTCCCGAGATATCTTGCATGTTGCTTTGAACCCAGTACTATTTGATAATAGTAATAAATGAATAAATAAGTAACATTTATTAGGTAGTTAGTATGTCCCAGTCACTGTACATAGGTAAAGCTCTTTACCTATGTGATCTTATTTAATTCATACAGTAACCCTCTCAAGAGATGCTATTGTTACCGAACCAGGCTCATTTGCCTTTCTCATAACGAGCCAAATGCTGAGATGTCAAGGTTTGCAACAGAGAAAGAGTTTATTCACGAGGCAGCCAAGTGAGGAGACGGGAGAACAGATTTCAGATCCACCTCCCTGAAGGCCGGGGGGCTTGGGATATTTATGGGCAAAGTGTATAGGGTGGTCAGAAGTGCAGGGGAAGGTGACTGGAGGTAGGAAAAAGGTGCGGTAATTGCTGCTTTGCTCAGCCGTATCTGAATTACATGCTTCTTCATGGGATGCATGTTCAGAAAATGGCAGTGTTAGCATGCTCTGAAGATAGAGTTTTTGACCCTCTGACGTGGAAAGGTCATCCCCTGGACAAGCAAGTCTCTTCTGCGCAGACTCTGATTGGCCGCATTGGTTCCACACAGTTTCAGCCAGTTTTGTTGTCTTATGAGCAGAGGGGTTTTTAACAAGCTGTTGTTAGTCACCAGTTTCTATTAAACCTATGGGGCATGGTTTCAGGAAGGGTTTTTTAAGCCTGTGGGGGGCAGGCTTTCACTACACACCCATTTTACACATGGGGAAGTAGGATCACAGGGATTGTATCATTCCCCAAGGTCACACAGTTTATACTTGGCAGAATGACTTATTGAAATTGGTCTGATTCTAGAGGGCTCACTTTTTAAATACACTAAACTTTCTGACTGAAAAAATTACTTTGAAGTTAGTTATATTCCAGAGGTATTTTTTAGTTGGTTTCATAGAACTTTAGGAAACTTCTAAGTTTAATTTAAAAGAATATTAAATGACTGATCAAAAATATACAAAATATCTTTGCCTTAGAAGGAAATTTTCCTTCTTTGTTTTTCCAAATTTGTCTTTTCCACCTTTCATTTTTCTGGGAGGAGAGTGAGTCCAGTGACCTTGGTTGAAATGAATATCCCAAAAAACATTTCCATTGGTAGATGGTCTTGTCTCTAGAGACAGATGTTAACAAATGAAACAACTGGGGTAACAAAAGCAGGAAAGAAAACTGTATCTGGGTGATATTGCTGACAGTCAGCCCCATGCAGTTTGGAAGAGTGGTTAAGACCTGTCTTAAAGCTGGAATAAAAAATTCCATCCTGTGGAATGGTCAGACTAGGTCAAGATTAAGTTAGCATCCATGTACCAACACAGTTATTCATAGAAAAAAACAGGTAAATCTGTTGTTTTGATGCACTTTTAAATGTGTCATTTGCTTACATTTTTTACTTTGTAATGGATTAGATACGTATTTTAGAAATGCCTTAGAATTTACGATGCATAGTTGGATTGGAAACAGTATTTCTAAGATTGAGAAGAGAAAGGAAAACAATAGTTATTTATTTTAGAGGAAGAGTGCACATGGTATCTTAGGTAGTACCAGAGGGATAATAAAGATATGTGAAACTATCCTTAAGCCCAAGGGGCAAATGTGATGCTAGAAATTTGAGGTAAAAACGCATAAGAAAGAAGCCTGGAACACATTGGAAATGAATAGAGAACAAAGGACAAGGGAGGAAACAGGATGAAAAGATCCAAAACATTCTTGTTTGAACAGTGCTGGAGTGCTCGTGCCTTTTTAAATTGGCCATACCTATGTAGCAAGGGTGGATTAGCCCAATTTATTATTACAGATCTGTAAAAGCAGACTGAAGTTGAATTATCAGAAAGATAGACTGAAAAGTTCCAGAGGCTGGCAACACAAATATCTGGAAATTCCCTGGCGGCCCAGTGGTTAGGACTTGGCACTGCCACTGCCGGGGCCTGGGTTCCATCCCCGCTTAGGGAACTAAGATCCTACCAAGTCTCGTGATTCGGCCAAGTTAAAAAAAAAAAAAAAAAATCAAGGAAGGAAGGAGTTCCAAAAGAGAAGGAATCTTTAACAGTGTCTTGTTACTACTGAGAGGCCAGAAAAAAACGCTGTCTCTTAGATTGAGCAACATAGAAGTCATTGATGGATTTGTTGGTGGCAGTTTCATGAGAGTGTGGGGGCAGATGTTAAACATCAGTAGGCCGAGCGGGGCAGCAGGAGGACGTCGTGAAACTGCGGGAGGTCATGGGGCCAGGGGAAGAGACTGTGTTCCAGATTTCCTTGGGAAAACAGTCAAGTCAGTGTAAATGTTTCTTAGATAATATCAATATATGAAAAGATAAAACCATTCATAATAAACATCAGAGTTACAGCAAAGACAGTGATTTTGTAATAACGATACATGAAGTTATTCTTGACCCCTTCACTGCAGTAATTCTAAAGTCTTCTGGTTCCTCAAAAAGGCCTTTCTGCTAGGATTTGCCTTCTTATAAATGGACTTATACAGCATTTGTCCTTTTGTGACAGGCTTATTTCACTTAATACAATGTTTTCAAAGCTCATCCATGTTATAGCCTGTTGTAGCCAGAATTTCCTTTTAAAAGCTCAGTAATGTTCCACGTATATGCCACATTTTGTTTATCCATTCATCTGTTGGTGGACACTTAGGTTGCTTCTACTCCTTGGCCATTATGAGTAATGCTGCTGTGAACAAAGATGTACAGATATCTCTTTGAGTCCTTGCTTTCAGTTCTTTTGGGTACGTACCCAGAAGTTGAACTGCTGGATTATGTGGTAATTCTATTTTTTAATTTTTTTGAGGAACCACAAACTGTTTTCCATAGCAGTTATACCATTTTACATTCTCACCAACAGTGCACTAGGCTTCCATTTTCTCCACATCCTCATCAATACCTGTTATTGTCTGTGTTTTTAAAAATAGCCATCCTAATGGGTGTGAGGTGGTATCTCCTGATTTGGTTTGCCTTCTTTTTATAAAAAGTCTAATGCATTTTAAAAGCTCTTTCAATGTTGATTAGTTAAATGTATTTTTATTACAAAAGAGTTTTTTTATCTTCAAATTTTTTTTCCTCAGATTTATTCTAAATAGAACATTTCTCTAATGTTTTTGATCTATTATCAATGTATATAGTGAGGTGTGCTTATAATAAGGCAGTAATAAAATTGTGTCTCAGCCCCAGCTGGATATATTGAGATCTTACAGCACTAAATGGTGGGAGCACAAGATAACTCAGTCTTCTGTTTCTTTCACTATGAGCTCGTATCTTGGCTCTGCCCCTTCCTTGTGATCTAGAGAGGTCTTATTTGCCATGTTACAATGGAAAGATAGTAGGTACCTGGTAGTGAAGTGTGATTAATCAGCTAGGAAATAACATTCATAAAGTATTAGGAGGAACTGTGATTGAGTATTATGCAGATTTAGCTGGCATATAGTGGGCATAGGACTCACTGAAGACCTAGTTGTGAAGACCTAAATCGTGAAGACATCGTTGAGCCCGATAGGGGCCTCAACACTAAGTAGAAGAGAAATGAGTTGGTTTTTCATACTTCTGGCCCCTTTCAGTACATTGTTAGTACTACGCCTGGAGCTGGCCTCCAGCAGCACCGTCTCGAGTAGTAAGGTTATCTTTTAGCAAGAAGCATAATGCTGTGAAGCAAAGCAAAGTAGTTATTTGGCAGCTAACTACTCAATGAATTCCACAATGGTCTCACATTATGGGAAGTGGTCCATCTTGCTTCTGACCTTGAGGTCCATGGCTCCTCAAAGCTGAGCCCCCAGTATTTAGGAATGTCAGCTGTATTCATTTGCTAGGGCTGCCATAAGGAAATACCACAGACTTGGGTGGCATAAACAACTGAAATTTGCTTTCTCACAGTTCTGGAGGCTGAAGTCCAAGATCAAGGTGCTGGCTGGGTTAGCTTCCTCTGAGGCCTCTCTCCTTGGCTTGCAGATGGCTGCCCTCTTGCTGCCTCTGCGTATAGTCATCCTTTTGTGCACGTGCATTCCTGGTGTCTCTGTGTATCAGAGTTCCTCTTATAAGGACACCTCTTATAGGGACAGTCAGATTGGATTAGGGCTCATCCTGATGGCCTCATTTTAACTTAATCATCTCTTTATAGGCATCTCCAAATATGGTCACATTCTGAGGTACTGAGGATTAGGGCTTTGACATATGAATTTTGGGGGAACACACTTCAGCCCATAACAGTAGCCAAGGCCCAATAACAAAAATAAGTGCTAGATTTGAGGAATCTGGGAGTGCTGTGATAAAACTCTTGGGACACATGATGGTTGGCATTTTTCAGAATTTCCTGAATAATGGTATAGGATCCTAGGGTCTTCTGACCTAGCTTCACTAGACCAATCCAGATCCCTTTGCTAAAAAATGTCTCTTTAGTTATGAATGAAGAGCCATCCATCCAGTACTTGACCAGTGTATCACAGAAGATGTGACAGAGGCTTGGATTGCACCTTATCATAGACTCATTAGCTAAGGTAAGAGTATGCTGCTTTGTGAACATAGTTAAGATTTTTCTGAAGATGGCTTTTAAGTGAACACTAAGCCTAATTAGTGAGATGGATTTTTGATACCACCACAAGCTGTCTTTTCGTCAGTCAGAAATTCTAAGTATTTTAGGTTCATTTCCATGACCTTTCTGGGAATAAATTGTAGTACTGATGTCAGTTCCCATAATTCATATGAAGTCACATAAAGATAAAACTGAGACTAGGAATATGCGTGTTTTTTCTGGGTTTGGCCAACACAGCTAAGCAAAGTTCAGTAATATGGCTGCAGCTGATTATCATAGTAACACCTTTTATTTCTAGGGGTGCTCCTGGATCCTGGTAATATGAAACAGTATGCTCTCATCTGGTTGGTAGCCAATGGGTAGGGCATAGTTCCTGTGTTTCTCCATGTTCAGATCATATTTTATAGATTATGTTCTGTATTGATAATAATCATTTTTTTGTTAGAGTTTAGCTCCACCTTTACCTTAATTGCAATAATTAGGGATTGAAAATTTTATTGGTTACATATTGGCCATCTTCTCTGCCTTTCATTTTTCTGGAATTCCCTTATTGATGTTTACATCAACATCCAAGACTAAAGAGAGAAGATTGTCACCATTCATATGGATCACATAAAAGTTCACTGCTTCACAGACTTTACAAGGAGATAACAAGTCCCCAAACTGTTTGAACTAAATATTTATTTAGTTCTCATTTGATAAGCTACAGTGATAATTGGGGGTGTTTTTTTAAGATAAGAGGTAGAATAATAATAATAGCTAACATTTTGTTCAGCCAAGAACTGTTCCAAGTATGTTATATACATTAACTCATTTAATCCTCTTACCAGTCCTGGGAGATAAGTACTGTTATTGTCCATGTTATACATGAGAAACATAGGTGCAGAGAAGTAAAGTAATATACCTGATGCCATTCAGCTGGAAAGTGGTAGAACTATGATTTGAAATCAAGCAGACTGAGTCCAGAGACCATGATCATAATCATTATATCATTATGCTTAAATGCCAATGTAGAAAATACATTGGCGGAAGAGGCTGGTGACCCATATAAGAGAATTAGTGGAAAGTGTATGGATATATGGTGTTTTAACCTTTGTGCAAAATTAACAGAAAGCTGTAGTATTTGCCAGTATGTTTTAATTGTATGTATGTTTATGTGTAGCACACATGTAAGCCATATAATCTTTTCCTTAATCTAAATGATATTTTCTTTCTGTAGAATTTGCTTTTATAATTAAATTTCAAATGTAGTCATTAAAATTACCTATAAACTCTCCTTGTTCCTACCACCAACTTTATAAAAAAACCTCCAGTGTTCTGAATAGATCAAATTTTAATTATTAATTGTATCCAAACTAGTCCAAAGTTCCTACATTTAATACATATATCTACAAAATTCTTTGCTCTAAAGGGAAAACAGGAACAAAAAATAATTTATTTTGTTTAGTTGTTTAACTTTATTTTTTTCTTTTTACCATTTTTAATTGCATATGGTGTTCTTTTAAAATCTGGGGCTGATGGATATCTTCCACTTGCATAGCTGATTTCACCAAATTAACTATAGGAAACATATGATTTTAATTTTACTTGTAATAAAGGACCCCCCCAAATGTACTCTAAGATCTAATACCTTTTTCCTGATGAGTATATCCTACTGTTAATTTGATAAATTTTCACCCAGTTTATCAGTAATACAACTTAAATTCATCATCAGCAAAATACAGTTTGCATGTCACTGTATTAAAATAAGAGGAACATGGATGGAGCTAGAGATTATCATACTAAGTGAAGTAAGTCAGACAGAGAAAGACAAATACCATATGATATCACTTATATGTGGAATCTAAAGTATGATACAAGTGAACTTATTTACAAAACAGAAAGAGACTCACAGACATAAAAAACAAACTTATGGTTATTAAAGGGGAAAAGGGGTGGGGGAGGGATAAGTTAGGAGTTTGGGGGCAGCAGATACAAACTACTATTTTTAAAAAAAAGAAGAAGAAAAAGGACAGAACTCTAGGGTCAGAATGATCTGAAGTTGAGTCCTAGTTCCATCCATTTACTAACTCTGTCACCTAGATATGTTAACCTTTTTTTGTTAACCTTTTTTTGTATTTGTTTCCTGATCTATAAAATGGAGTTTATAATAATTGCTTTATTAAATTGTAGAAATTAAAGGAGACAGCATTTGTTCCATCGCTGGCACTTGGTAGATGCTGAGTAAATATTGTCCTCAATAAAGATGTAATAGTTGATTCATAGTAAAATTTAAGCTCTGAGTCAGTTCTTAGCTTTGGAGAATGTACAATGAGTTTTTAAAATAATGTTGTAAACAAACATTTTTACTTCATGTAATTATGTATTTTTTTAAATAAATTTATTTCATTTATTTTATTTTTGGCTGCGTTGGGTCTTCGTTGCTGCATGTGGGCTTTCTCTGGTTGCGGCGCGTGGGGGCTACTCTTCGTTGCAGCGCGCGGGCTTCACATTGCGGTGGTTTCTCTTGTTGCAGAGCACAGGCTCTACGCACACGGGCTTCAGTAGTTGTGGCTTGTGGGCTCCAGAGCACAGGCTCAGTAGTTGTGGTGCATGGGCTTAGCTGCTCCACGGCATGTGGGATCTTCCCGGACCAGGGCTCGAACCCGTGTCCCCTGCCTTGGCAGGAAGATTCTTAACCACTGTGCCACCAGGGAAGCCCTAATTACATATTTTTAATCTAACTTCTTTATTGTAGTAAAATACATGTAAAATAAATTTACCGTTGTTACCATTTTTAAGTGTTCTTAAAAATGTATTAATGGGGTATTAAATACATTCATAATGTTGTGCAACTGTCACCACCATCCATATCCATAACTCTTTTCATCTTGTATAACTGAAACTCTATTCCCATTAAATAGTAACTCCTCATTTCCACTTCCTCCTCAGCCCCTGGTAGCCACCATTCTGCCTATCTATAATTTTGACTGCTCCAGGTATATACACAAAAAATTGAAAATAAGGTCTTGTTACTGTGCAAAGGACTTGCTGCCCGATTCACATACAAGCCAGTACTATGACACCAGCTTTTGAGAAAAGGAAAGACTTTATTGTGAGGTTGACCGGCAAGGAAACAAGGAGGCACGGCTCTCAAATCTGTCTCATCAATCTGGGGTTTGGTCAAACTTTCATGAGTTAGGGGAAGAGGGTTGGTTTGAGCCCTGGTGGGGCAGGTTTCCATTGGAGGGCTTTGGAACTTGGCCATTTATGGTAAGGTTAGGTAAAGGGGCTTCAGCACTGGATCTTCCTGAACAATGGACCCTTCACTTCTGAAAGGGTTCTGGTCACATCCGGTCCTTTGGTTCTGTGGAGGGGAGAAACTTTGGTTCCGGGTGTTATTTGAGGTCAAAGTTTTCTCTTCTGCGTGTGCTTCGGCTGCATGACTTGTGGTTTTGTTTTGTTGTCTCTGAAAAACAAGTCAGTATCTTGTTAGATATAGGACAGGGCCAGTTTGGGCTGGTTCTGCAATTATAGTGTCAAAGAGATATTTACATACCTGTGTTCATAGCAGCATTATTCACAGTAAGTAAAACATGAAGGTAACTCAAGTGTCTGTCAACAGATGAATAGATAAGCAAAATGCGGTATATGGATAACAATGGAATATTATTCAGCCTTAAAAAGGAAGGAAATTCTGACATATGCTACAACATGGATGAACCCTGAGGACAGTATGCTAAGTAAAATAAGTCATATAATTAGTTTTTAAACTTATTTTTAATTTTCTTCAAACATGAAATACTATTTAAAATATTATATTAATGTGAAACTGCCTTGCCAGCAGGGAACATAATTTATTCAGTTCTGTGTGTTTTAAGTTAAGATTTATAAATATCCAAGAATATGCTCTCTTCTTTTGAATTTCTAGAATTAGATATTAAACTTGAATATTCTAGACTTATTTCCCCACTCCTGAGTCTGATGCTTTATTTCTCCTATATAGGAGAAAAGTTTTATTTGAATTTTTAAAATCCTTATTTAAAAAGTAGTCCGTTTTAATGCATTATTTGATTTTTTAGTTTTAGTCAGATTATATTAACTTTCGTTTCTTTTTAAAATTTTTGAGTAGCATAGTCTTTTTTTCTTGATGAGATACATTGATATTTATCTAATATTGATGAGATGGAAATGAAATTTGTTTAACTCAGATTAACATGTTGCTTACTTAATGTTAATTGCCTGTAAATAAATAGAAAACTCAAAGTGCTTATGTGGTTAAGAGTCAGGACTTGTTGGTTCTGCTACTGACTTCCTTTGTGGTTTTGAAAAAGATATAATAACTACAAAGATTTAGTGTTTGAACATACAGAGAATAGTTTGCCAGAAGCATTTGATACAAGGCAAATTAAAGAGGTTTTTTTTGCTTACATATGAAATTCTTAAAAGATTTTAAAGAACTTTATTTCATTTGATTTCATAAAATCATTTAAGGCAAGAAAATGTGAGGGTTATCCTTTTTTATTAGTGGAAAAAGCATGGACTCCAGAATCAAACAAATAGAGATTTAGGTACCTACCGCCACTCTGTAATCTTGGGCAAGTTTTTTACAACCTTGAGCCTTGGTTTCTACATCTGAAAACTGGTTTTCATAGCACCTAATATTTATTGACATGTGCCAGGCATTGTGCTAATAAACATTTTGGTATTTTAGATACATTATTTTATTTACTTCATATAATAACCTTATTCAGTAAATACTACTTTCTCCTCATTTCACAGGTGAGGAGCTGGGGTACAGAAAAGTAGGTAATTTGATCAACTTGGTTTGTAAATAATCTGCGAGCTGCAGATTAAATCCTACTTCAGTCTATTTCCTAATTCTGATTCCAAAATTCTAAAGTGAAATTTCAAGATTATAACAACTTGAAGATAGGCAACCATGTCTTTTAATTTTCTTTTATATTCCATAGCTCTTAGTATCATATACATTTGAGAAAATAGTATGCATTTGATATATACTTATTGATTGTTTTGAATTTCTCTTGAAAAACAGATGTGGATATATTTATAAACTAAAAAATGGCCATTTTCTCTAAGGGCTAATTCTTTCTATTATTCTTTTTAAAAGTTGCCATTGAAGGGTAATTTTAGGACTTTGATTCTAAGAGTCTTTTGTCTTTGTGCTGGTATTTTAAAAAGAATGAGAATGCTGTAGAGAAGGCTGACCTCTCAAGAATTTTTGTGTGGGGAATTACTAAGGCATGAAAGTCCATAAACCATTTTTCTCCATTTCATTTTTTGTGTATTTTCAACAAGCCGTACTTCTAGTTAGTAAAAGTTGGCAGTTTTTGTTTATACCAGGCCAAATTCCATTCTCATAAACTCAAAGTTCATTGGACATAATGAAGTGTAAATTCAACCCTAAATTGAGTGTATTTTAATAAATATTGTCTAGTCTCTTTGGGGTTCAATTTACCTCAAAACATTTTTTTTTTTAAATTGGGGTATAGTTGTTTTACAGTGCTGTGTTTCTGCTGTACAGTGAATCAAAACATTTTTAAGAGTAGCAAATTTTAGGGTCTTCCCTGGTGGCGCAGTGGTTGAGAGTCCGCCTGCCAATGCAGGGGACACGGGTTCGTGCCCCGGTCCGGGAAGATCCCACATGCCGCGGAGTGGCTGGACCCGTCAGCCATGGCCGCTGAGCCTGCGCGTCCGGAGCCTGTGCTCCGCAACGGGAGAGGCCACAACAGTGAGAGGCCTGCGTACCGCCAAAAAAAAAAAAAAAAAAAAAAAAGTAGCAAATTTTATAACAAATCCTATAATGTGTATCCTTGTTTTAAAAAATAACATGTACAATTTTATTCTCATTATAATAGTAATATATTTGTGAATGATGCTGACATCCCAATAAGCCTTTTTTCATTAGAATATAATTCTGTGATAATTTTGTCAAATAATCAAGTATTTAAGTTTGTACAATGTACATCATTGTACATCTCAGTATGTTTATTTATAAAAATCATTGAATTGTTAAAATGAGTGAATTTTATGTATGTAAACTGTACCTCAGTAAGACTGTTAAAAAAATAAAACCATGCTGGGAGTTTAAAATTTTTTCAATTTTTGCTAATTGGAAAACTAGGATGATGTAATTGTTTTCTTTATTTCATACTATGGCTATGACTTGTTGCTATAGATAAATGACTATTTTACTAAAACTAGTTTTTCTGCAAAGTATTTCAGGACAGAGAAATGTTAACTTTATTCTCTGGCAAAGAGCATACTTTGCTTGAAATTTATAAGGCTCTCTTATAAAACATCTTGTTTTATCTATTTTTTTTACCCTCTTTATGGACAGTTTGGATTATTTCCAATGCTATAAAAAAGAATGGGTGTAAATTATTCTACATTGCTTATAGTTTGTTTACACTAGGTTACAAAGTTGGAACACACTTTTTCCATTGTTTTTCTAGAAGATTGGTTTAGCTTATCTATATAGCTTTGTTCTCATATTTGAAAACAAATTAGGACCCTCTCCAATGTATTTATCCTCTTGGTTTTTCTTTCTTTTTTTCGGTATTGAGGATTGTGTCTTAAAATTACTTGTTGGGATAATAATTTTTTCTATGAAACATTTTTAGGCAGATTTTTTTTTTCTTTGTTTTTTTTTGGCTGCACCGTGAGGCATGTGGGATCTTAGCTCCCCAACCAGGGATCAAACCCGTGCCCCTTGCATTGGGAGCACAGAGTCTTAACCACTGGACCTCCAGGGAAGACCCATAGGCAGATATTTGTATGTTCTTAAAGATATTCTGTATGTGTCTCCTCCAGAAGAGTATGACCCATTAAAAAATTTGACTATATCCTGAGAAATTATCTATAAAAGCTATCCCACAAGTCTGATGAGGGCCAACTTGTTTAAAGATCTAATTAAGTTTATTGAGATCAGTTAACTCTAATATCTGACAGCATCAAGCATTGGCAAGGATGTGAGAACCTAGAGACACTGTTGTAATTAAAAGGCACTTGGAATTTAAGAATTAATTGGGGTGGATTGATTTTTCATTAGTTAAATCATCATGAACTTATTCTGTGGCTTGAAACTATTAGGCATTAGATGGTAATAGTTGTTATTGTTACTATTTTATATATACATATGTATAGTACTTGCTGTATATCAGACACTGTTATAAAGACTTTACAGTAACTTAATTGTCACTGTAATCCTATGAAGTAAAGACTATCACCATCCTCATGTAGCAGATAAGGAAAATAAGTCGCACAGAACTCACTCAAGAGCACAGAACCCAGGCAGACATTGCTCTTAACCACTTTACCATAATGAAAGGGCTGCTTCCCTTTTCTTTCCCTTTTTTCAAGAGAAAAAAAATTCATCTTGAAAGAATTTTAAAAATACTTAGTATAAGAAAATGAATTAATACTTTACCGCTAGAGGGAGAAACATGGTTTTCCATTTCCTTTTTATTTCTTGTTTCCATTTTATGTTTTTATGTTATTTTTATGAGTCAGTGTTATTTCTAACAACTGACATAGTCTGATTACTAATGCTTTTTCATCAGCTGCTACACTGTTAGTTCAAACAGTGTTATTTGAATTTAGTCACAAAATCTTTATTAGGATTTTTTTTTACATGTTATCCACTTGGATTGGTTGCACATTTTTGTGGAAAATCTTTAAGCTTTATCTGCAGCTTAAAAGATAAGGAGTGTAAAGGTACTTCACATTTCTACCTACCTTTTGAAAAATCTGTATCATTGTAACTCAAAATGTGAACTATAATTTCATGTTAGAATGCTAATGGTTGCTGATTAACTGATGATGTAAATATTAATATAAGTAAACAAAAATCTTTTAATAATTTGATATTTGATATCAATTGATAATTGATATTTGTTGAAGTGAGCTCATGGTTTTATAACTGTAATTGATAAATAAAACCCCCAAAAGGTTGTAAGCATTTTAATAAGCTTATACAATAAGGTATCTCTCACAGTATGAATATGTGCTGGGAGAAAAGTTCAAGGTATTGTTTTCTCTTAAATCATTCATTCCCCCTCCTTTGTTTTTATTTTATTTTTTAGGATTTTGGCACCCAATAGTAATTATCAAGATGTTGAGACCCTCTATAACTTCCTAATCAAGTATGAGGTAGGAGAAATATTTTTAAATGTTTATCATATTTCCATTATAATCAAGCTTTAATATAAACAAACATAGGTGTTCTAAAATGTAATCAAATGATATTTAATTGATATTTGCTTTAAATTCTTGAATGCCACAGAAGTTTGCCAGTGACAGTTTTTGTTTTTTTTGTTTTTTTTCATTCTCTAAGTAAAAACATACAGTAGACACCTATAATAATACACTTTCTCCAACACAGAATTCTTTCTCATCAGGGGTGCTGTTGGCATTTTGGACAGGTCATTTCTTCATTGTGTGGAACGTTGCAGGATGCTTTAACATCTCTGCTCCTCAGATACTAAATGCTAGTAGCTCCCCCAGTCAGTGTGACAAGCAAAAATATCTTCCCACCGCACCCCACTCATATACCCAGATGGCCCCTAGGGAGGAAGAACCACCTCTGGTTGAGAACTTCTGATTACTGAAAAAGAAAGCTATAATTTAGTTTCCTCCATAGCAGCAGCATAGACCCTGGAATTAAAGTTCTGGTGAGGCTCCAGTGTATTTTGTAAATTAATCTGCATGCTTTTCTTTTCCTTGTTGATCCAAGGAAAGTATTCTGTTGATCTTCAGTTTGTTTGCCTAAAGTTCTTTACCCATGTGCCCATATATTCTTTCTTTTTAAGTGTGTGTGTGTTTAATTTTTAAAATACTCTAAATAAAGGAATATGACATATTTTCAGGTGTCACTTTTCTTATGGAGTCAAACTTCTTTAAATATATTTCTTCATTTTTATTCCTGGTTAGCTCTTTATTTAACTTTTTTATGCCACATCTTACATTAAGAACCTGGTGACTAAGAATACAGACTGAAGTCAAACTACTCATGTTCAAATGTTGGTTCTGCCGCCTATTAACTGTAAGATCTTAGATGAGTTATTTAATTCTCTTTGCCTCAGTTGCCTCATCTGTAAAATGGGAATAACATAAGTAGATAAATTATAGCTATTCTTTAAAGACTAAATAACTTAATATATATAAAGTGCTCCAAACAGTACCAAGCACAGAGTAAGTGTTCAATAAGTATTACTTATTTTATTTAAGGAAAGAGTGGTTGTTTACATGTACTTTTTAAAAGTTACATGTACTTTTAAAATCATCTCTTTTGAGATGATTCAGTGAAATAATTATTTCATTATACTTTCTGCATTTCAAATTCAATAAAAATATATTTGTGGAAACAATGGGGACAATTTTAAAATCACATATCCTGGAAAAATCTGATACATAGGTCTTCTTTGGATTTAGTGCTTTCTGTTGCTGAGAGCATTAGGAGAAAATACCCAACTTGCTATTTATAAGACTATGTGGATCTTAGTCCCAGATTTTGAAAGTATTTCTCTTAGCAGAACTTCCTCCCCAATACCAGTTACTACATTGGATATATTTGTCTCACATCATAAACAGTGATACAACCATTTAAAATTTTTAAGATGTTTGGCTATTTTTATACTTAACCTTTGCCTTCTGATCTTGATTTTTTAAGAATTAAAAATAATATAGTCATTTCTGATATTTGGCATTCACTGTAAATAGTACAGCTAAGAATTAACGACACCAATTCCATAATCCATTTACAATCACAACTCTAACGTTTACTGACGGAGGCATCTTTTAGCTCTTTGTTTTCTGGGAATTATTAAATGATATTTAATAGTGTAATTTAAAATGTCCCAATATGAGTAATTTAAAATGTCTTGTATCAAAATTAATGAATAGAATGAAATGGTATATTTCAGGCTAGAACCTGTGATGCATGTCATGAATTTGTGTTTCAGTTTTCCTTTATTAGTAGTAGATTAACTGCCTACTTTATAAGTCATCTGCTGTAACCTGGAGCCACATCACACACTCAGCCTCGTTCTGGGATAAGTGTCTAAATATACGTGGATGATTGTTTTTTAAAGTAAAGATAAATCTAGATACTTTTTGCTAAAAATCTACTAATGGCTTCAAAAACTATTTTGTATTCATATTATATCAGGTTCAAAATCAGTTCTTCAGCTGATTTTTCTCAGCAGTTGATAGAGAATAGATTATTCCATTCATCTTCTGATCAAAGATCTGCAGTGTTGATTGTTGAAATTTGCTGGCCTAAGTTTGGATACATTATAGG
This sequence comes from Physeter macrocephalus, assembly GCF_002837175.3. Lineage (NCBI taxonomy): Eukaryota > Metazoa > Chordata > Mammalia > Artiodactyla > Physeteridae > Physeter > Physeter macrocephalus. The sequence goes on from NC_041217.1 coordinate 28,639,838, forward strand.
TCCTAGCATGTTGGGGCAATAGTGAAAATATCAAAGGCCCTTGAGACCAGGGCAGAACATGTAAAGAAATAGAAATTGGACTGGTCGATAAGTTAACTCTAAATGTATATGTTAGAACATTTTTGGAAGATTCTTTTAATAAAAATTATAAAGTACTTAAAAAATTAATCATGATCAATTATACACCAATTTCATAAATCATTAAATATAGTAAATATTATGTATAATTAAATAACATTAAATTGTATATAAATATATAATCCTAATTTTAAGTGAAAATTTAGGATTATATACATTTCAAATGTTATATTTAAAAACTATGTGTTTTTAACCTTCAGTGAATGGAACATTTTCTATACAAATACGGTGACCTTATGAAAATACTGAGGAAGCTCACAGAACTTTTGCAAATAAGCAAAACCCTAAAATCTATAGAAGACTTTCATGATATAAATCTTTAAAGTAGTGTTAATTAAATCTGGGTAGGAACATTTTTCCTCATCAAAAAACTGCATACGGCTAATAATAGCTTGAGTATTTTTAAAAGTAAATTGAATAGAAGATAGTCTCATTTAGTTTCCCTTCACTAATACAGAATTTCTAAAAACTTAGATACTAGGTTATATCTTGAGTAATCTTATAATAAGAATTTCCTTCTACAAATTTCCAGATTCTTCCTTGCAACTTAAGTAGAATACTGTCTAAATCAGTGGTAAGTCGCAAGAAATACAGAATTCCTTCAGTGTGTTCTCCACATGTGTGCCACAACAAGTTTTTGTATGATGAAGGACTTTTATATTTATAGTGTTGTAAATTGTCTCTGAATTATAATATTTATAAACTTAAACATATTAGTTTAAATACTTAGACCTCAGTAGTCTGAAAAACACATTTCTTTAGAAAATGTCTGTAAATCAGACTTTTTCCTAAACAGGTAGATCTTTCCACACAGTTTATAACCTTAGTGTTTAAATGAAAGTTATTCAGTAATAGCTTTCAGAAGGGTCAATCATAGTATTCAAATATTGTTAGAGTTGAATATTTAACTTTTTCTTTCAGCTTGAGTTATTTCTATTGTTCATGAAATAAACAAGAGCTGGCTGATTCTGCTTACAGTACTCTACCTATGGGACACCAAATCTAGTCTTTTAAGTACAGCTGTTAAAAAAATTTTTTTAACAATTTATTTACTTTTCCCAGAAAATAAATATTGAATAAGTACATTAGGGCTAGGCTAATTTTTGCATGAATCTGTTGATAAGAGCCAGTATTGGTAGAATTTAGTGTTTCATGTACTACACATTTTTTTCTGTCCGTTTGATGTATAAAATGATCATCTGCTTTGTTGACATTCCCACTAACCCCAGGACCATCTCACTTCTTCTGGTTCTGTGAACAGATTAAGTTGTAACAATAGGACTAATATTTTTACACATAGTTCAGTGTTAGTATTATGGTCACTGATCTTCTAATTGTTATTATTTAGTCCTTTTTATGCAAAAACTAGAAACTTGACATTCTGCTCCCTCAGAATATGGGCCATTCTAATTGTGCTCTCTCCACTCATTTGACTTAATATGCATTTTAAATAGCTATATCTTGGTTCTTTTCAGGTAAATAAAAATGTCAAATTTACTGCCCAGGAACTTTATGATTGTGTTTCACAGGCTGAGTATCGGTAAGTCATATCTGTGTGTAGATATATCAGTGTAACACGCTTTTACCATGTATAGCACCACTTGGTGGTGGTGCTGAAGGGTTCTTTTTACGTCTTCACTAAACTATGATTTTTTTTTAACCTTTCTAAATATGAAATATCTCATACGTAAGAGCTGTGTGTGTATGTATGTATATGCACATAGCAAGTTTAAGTTTTAAAGTGGTTCTCAAGCTTTGGGGCATCAAGGCTCTTTTATATTTTTTAAAAATACTGAAGACCCCTAAGAGCTTTTGTTTATGTGGGTCTTATCTATCTATATTTACTGTATTAGAAATTAGAATTGAGAAATATAAAAATATTCATTTAAAAATAACAGCTAATTACATGTTATGATAAGTAACATAATTATGAAAATAATTTTTCCCAAACACAAAATATTACTTACAAGCATGGCATTGTAAGAGATTTTTGCAAATCTCTTAATGTCTGACTTAATAGAAGACAGGTAGATTCTTATAGCTTCTTTTGCATTTAGTCTCAATAATCCCATGTTACATATCTATGGAAAACTGTTGTACACTCTCATAAGGACGAGAATTCAAAAGGCAAATCACGTCTTAGTCTTACAGAAATAGCTTTGACCTCACAGACCCTTTGAAAGAGTCTACATTCCCAGTCTATGTTTTGAAGAATAGCTGGTATAAAGAATACTCATATGCCTGCCATTCAGTTGATAAAATAGACCTTTACCCACCCTTATTTGTATCCTCCCTCCCATTTTCTCCTTAGTGGGGATATATACGTATATATATATATATGGTTTGTTTTATAGCATTCATTTGTAATAAGAAGGGGGAAGTAGTATAAATCTGATTCTTGTACACACAGGGTATAGGTATAAAGCCCTTCAATCCTGGGCCAAGGCAGACAAATTCATGAGGATTAAATACCCATTTAACCCTTCCAGGGCTGCCCTCCAGTCCCATACCCCCTGCCCCCAACCCCCAACCCATATTGGTTTTTTTTTTTTTTAATTTTATTGGAGTACAGTTGATTTACAGTGTTGTGTTAATTTCTGCTGTACAGCAAAGTGACTCAGTTATACATATATATATATTCTTTTTCATATTCTTTTCCATTATGGTTTATCACAGGATATCAAATATAGTTCTCTGTGCTATATGGTAGGACCTTGTTGTTTATCCATTCTAAATGTAATAGTTTGCATCTGCTAACCCCCGACTCCTGATCCTTCCCTCCCCCACCCTGCCTCCGCCTTGGCAAACACAAGTCTGTTCTCTATATCTGTGAGTCTGTTTTTGTTTCAAAGATATGTTCATTTGTGTCATATTTTAGACTCCACATGTAAGTGATATCATACAGTATTTGTCTTTCTGACTTACTTCACTTAAAAGGTCCATCCCTGTTGCTGCAAATGGCATTATTTCATTCTTTTTTATGGCTGAGTAATATTCCATTGTGTGTGTGTGTCTGTGTGTGTGTGTGTGTGTGTGTGTGTGTGTGTATACCACATCTTTCTCCGTCAGTGGACATTTAGGGTGTATCCATGTCTTGGCTATTGTAAATAGTACTGCTGTGAACACAGGGGTGCGTGTGTCTTTTCAAATTATAGCTTTGTCTGGGTGTATGCCCAGGAGTGGGATTGCTGGATCATATGGCAACTCTATTTTTAGTTTTTTGAAGAACCTCCATACTGTTTTCCACAGTGGCTGCACCAATTTACATTCCCACCAACAGTGTAAAAGGGTTCCCTTTTCTCCACATCCATTTCCATTCTGACTGGTGTGAGATGGTACCTCATTGTAGTTTTGATTTGCATTTCTCTAATAATTGGGGATGATGAGCATCTTTTCATGTGGCTACTGGCCATCTGTATGTCTTCTTTGGAGAAATGTCTATTTAGGTCTTTTGCCCATTTTTCAATTGGGTTGTTTGTTTTTGTTGTTGTTGAGTTGTATGAGCTGTTTGCATACTTTGGAAAGTAAGCTGTTGCCAGTCGCATCATTTGCCAATATTTTCTCCCATTCTGTAGGTTGTCTTTTCATTTTGTTTATGGTTTCCTTTGCTGTGCAAAAGCTTATAAGTTTGATTAGGTCCCATTTGTTTATATTTGCTTTTATTTCTGTTGCCTTGGGAGACTGACCAAAGGAAACATTGCTACGATTTATGTCAGAGAATGTTTTGCCTATGTTCTCTTCTAGGAGTTTTATGGTGTCTTGTCTTATATTTAAGTCTTTAAGCCATTTTGAGTTTATTTTTGTGTATGGTGTGAGGGTGTGTTCTAGCTTCATTGGTTTACATGTGGCTGTCCAACATTCCCAACCCCACTTGCTGAAGAGACTGTCTTTTCCCCACTGTATATTCTTGCCTCCTTTGTAGAAGATTAATTGTCCATTGGTGTGTGGATTTATTTCTGGGCTCTCTATTCTGTTCCATTGATCCGTATTGTTTTGTTTGTTTGTTTGTTTTTACTTAAAAGTTTTATTTATTATGTAATCAATATAATACATGCTTATAAAAATGAAGAAATTGCAGATAAATTTCATTTTTTAATATACTTTTACATAGATTATACTGTATATATATGGTTCTGTATACTATTTATTTTCCAACTTAACAAACCTCAATAGCCCACACCTCTGTAACCAGAATCTCAACAAGCATCTTTTTTAATGACTATATATACTTACATTGTCTAAATGTACCATGATTCAGTTAAGTATTTCCTTCAATGTTGGACATTGACCATATTTCCATTTTTAAAGCACTTTATGTAATACTGTGTTCAGTATCTGCAGAAATCTTTGACCATGTTTCTATTTCTTTAGAATATGAACATCTTAAAAGATCTTGATAATCTGTTGACCAATTCTTCTCTCCAAAGATTCTCGTAGTTTATTTTCAAAACTAGTAATGTATAAAGAAGTATTTAGGGTTCTTATCAAAATACTAGCTTTACCAAAAGTTTTCTTTTCTTTTTCCCATCACACCATTTTGCCCTTTAGTTCATGTTAAAGGAGGGGAAGGGGGCTGGTGGATGGGGAGGAAAGACAGCCAAAAAACAAACAAAAATTACATACAATAATGGTGGTCATATATTCTATAAGTGATAGCCATTTTCACATTTTCCATCAGCCTCCATCTTTAAAGGGACCCTCTCAGATGATATGAATGGGGAATCAAGGCTTATTTTGTTTTTATTTATTTTTTGAATTTTTGAATTTTATTTTATTTTTTTATACAGCAGGTTCTTATCTATTTTATACATATTAGTGTATATATGTCAATCCAATCTCCCAATTCATCCTACCACCATCACCCACCCGCCACTTTCCCCCCTTCGTGTCCATATGTTTGTTCTCTACATCTGTGTCTCCATTTCTGCCCTGCAAACCGGTTCATCTGTACCATTTTTCTAGGTTCCACATATATGTGTTAATATACAATATTTGTTTTTCTCTTTCTGACTTAATTCACTCTGTATGACAGTCTCTAGATCCATCCACGTCTCTACAAATGACCCAATTTCGTTCCTTCTTATGGCTGAGTAATATTCCATTGTATATATATACCACATCTTCTTTATCCTTTTGTCTGTCAGT